>NC_057808.1:404338794-404356009 GCF_018294505.1 Triticum aestivum
CTTGCTCCGTGCAACACGGGGAGGGATCTGGCTCCCGACTCCTCTCTTGCGGCCGCCAGCGCGATCCCCCTAGCAGGAGGGAGGTCGCCGAGCTGGGGTCGCCAGTCGCTGTGGTGACCTGATCCTCCTGCGACCCATGGTTAGCGTAAGCTTGCTCCTGAGGAATTAGTGGTACCCTGTATCTGTTGTCGATGGCGCGGTTGGTGGGGCTCTCTGGCGGCTCCTGGAAGGCTTCAGCTCCTAGCGCCTCGTCCGCCCAACCTGGCCTGAGGAACGAGCCAGGGTTCTCCTCCGGCGTGTACTCCTGGTCCATCATGCGGGGCACATAGGCCTCCGAGGCCGCTGCCCCAAAGACCTCGCCGAAGTGCCCCACGCTCCATGTTGCCCAGCCTGTCATGCTGTCCTGAGGATGGTAGGGCGGCGCTCCGATGGGGCCGTACGCGGCAACACCTGTGCCAGCACCCATCTGGGGTGGTGCGGGCGCGGCAGGGCGCCCCCCACCGTTGGTCATGTTGATGTCGGCGAGGCCCCCGGATGCGCCCAGGAGCACACGGGCGCGGCGAGGCCCGCCGTGGGACCCGGCCGCCGCCTGGGGCATGAGCTGATAGCAGAAGGGCGGCGCTCCCGTGGCCGCTGCGTCTAGCAGCTCGGCGCCACGTTCCAGCAGAGCGTCCCGGCCGCTCTCCATCAGCTGGCACCGCAGCAGCTCCCGCGCCACCATGAGTGCAACCTGCATGTTCGCCTGCTCCCGCCGGGTGGATGGCGTCGTCGCTGCGGCGTGGCTTGCGGCCCTTGCAGCGGCTCGCGCTTGTCGTGGAGTAAGGGGGGACGGCGCTTGGCCGCGCCGCCCGTGCCCAGCAGTGTTAGGTGGCGCCCGTGCCGCCTGGAGCGCGGGGTTGAGGTCTTCCTGGGCAGGCGGTCCCGCCCGGCCAGGCCAGGCTACCCAGCGGTCGGCGCCAGCCCTCGGGTTGCCGGATTTCGGAACCGCGGAGCGTTGGCGGATCGACTGGTGACGAAGCGGCTCCGGCGCACCCCTACCTAGCGTGCGAAATGTCGGATCACGGGTTCAGCAAAACCCTCAAGGTTCGAACACTGGGGTGCGCGAAGATTTCCTCCCTACCGATCCGCGTCCTAACTTGCTAACATCTCAAGAACGAACTCCACGAACTCACAGCACAAGGGACACAAGATTTATACTGGTTCGGCCCACCGTTGTGGTGTAATACCCTACTCCAGTGTGGTGGTGGTGGATTGCCTCTTGGGTTGATGATGAACAGTACAAGGGGAAGAACAGCCTCCTGAGGTTGAGGTGTTCTTGTGCTCGGTGTGTGGCTAAGGATTAGGTGAGATGCCTCTCCATCTCTCTTCCCTATGGTGGTGGCTAGTTCTACTTATATAGGCCCTGGTCCTCTCCCCAAATATTGAGCGGGAAGGGAGCCAACAATGGTCAATTTGAAAGAGGACATCTAGTACAGCTTATCCTGACAAAAGCGATCTTCGCCTGCAAAAGGCTCTGGTGGTGACGCCGTCTTGGGCTCCATGGTGACCTCCGTCTTGCCGTCCTGCTGGTCTTGGTCTCGTTGCACCGATATGGAAACCTTTGCTTGATGCCTCGGTACTCTGCGCCTGCGCTTGCCCCCTTAGCACTAAAGAGGAAACAAGGACGCTGTGCGCGCTGGCGCCCGCCTGGCGCCCGCCTGATCTTGATCGGCATGGCTCACGTCACGAGAACCTCGCGAGGTTTGCCTTGCCTTTATCTCTCCGCTCCTCGCAAGGCAACCTGGTGAGGCCGCTCCTGAGGAGGTCTTGCGTCGTCCGCCTCGCGAGGCTTGGCCCCTCGCGAGGGTCATGAATGCCTTGTTGATGAAGATGGGCCATACAGGCCTGCTAGCTCAACCACGCCATGGGCCACAGGCAAGTCTGGGGACCCCCGTTCCGAGAACGCCGACATGCATTGACAAGTGTCAAAGGAAAAGATTGCATTTAAAAATTCAATGCATCCGGTGAGCACAAGGTTTCTTACCATGCATTTATCGCGTTGGGAAAGTGCCTCCTTCAAGTTCAATCCCATCATGTTAGTGCTCTTGGTTTTTCCATCATCGCCTGAGAAAGTTAGATTGGCAGCTTTCATTATATTTGAGCAAGGTTCCTTATATTTATCCATTATTGACAACACTTCTGTTGTCATCTTATCTTCTGCATAAGGTTTAAACATGATGAGTAATGGAAATGTTGAACTCATATAGAAATAACTTGCCAAAATTTGCCACACTTCTAGTGAACTACAAAAAAAATTCATAACTTTGATAATGGCGAACAGTACATGCATTATTCATTATTAAAAATTCACAAATTTTTTATTTTTGTGTAGCTCACATGTTAACATAGTTCATCGTGAAACATTATAAACTTGTGGAATGCATCCATATGAACATACATATAAAAACCTATGATTTTTCAAACCTCAAACTATGGTTTTTGATATTTTCAAAATTCAAGCTCCAAAATTTCTCACTCGCAAAACCTATCAGATAAATTGGAATGCAATTGCTAAATTAGCAATAATAAGCAGCCTTCCAAAAAGTGCTACAATTTTAGGAAAATTTAACCCACTAAGATGCACATCAGTGAAATTCCACCCAAAAGCAAGTTTGAACAAGTTCCCCCCAAAAAGGAAAACTCAATAAAATAATGGAAAAATATTCGTGAAGGTACTGTGCCTATATGGTCCATGAACAAGACGCATTTGTATGAAATTCTTTATTACTGTGCCTATATGGTCCATGAACCCAATGCTTGCCCATTTGGAAAATTAAAGAGATAAGAATAAATGTACTTACACATACCATCTGCTAATGAAGGTACTACTGTGTATCTAGGGGCTATCCAATCACAATCACAGCAGATCTCATCAAGCTCCTGCATTGACAAGTGTCATAGATACATATTGCATTTAAAAATTTAATGCATCCGTTTAGCACAAGGTTTCTTACCATGCATTTATCGCATTGGGAAAGTGCCCCCTTCAAGTTCAATCCCATCATGTTAGTGCTCTTGGTTTCGCCATCATCGCCTAAGAAAGTTAGATTGGCAGCTTTCATTATATTTGAGCTAGGTTCCTTGTATTTCTCCATTATTGACAACACTTTTGCTGTCCTCTTCTCTTCTGGATAAGGTTTAAACATGATGAGTAATGGAAATGTGGAACTCATATAGAAATAACTTGCCAAAATTTGCCACACTTCTAGTGAACTACAAAAAAACAAATTCATAACTTTGATAATGGTGAACAGTACAAGCATTATTCATTATTAAAAATTCACAAAATTTTTATTTTTGTGTAGCTCACATGTTAACATATTTCACCTAGAAACATTATACACTTGTGGAATGCATCCATATGAACATACGTATAAAAACCTATGATTTTTTCAAACTTCAAACTATGGTTTTTGATAATTTTAAAATTGAAGCTCCAAAATTTCTCACTCGCAAAACCTATCAGATAAACAGGAATGCAATTGCTAAATTAGCAATAATAAGCAACCTTCCAAAAAGTGCTACAATTTTAGGAAAATTTAACCCACTCAGATGCACATCAGTGAAATTCCACCCAAAAGCAAGTTTGAACAAGTTCCCCCCAAAAAGGAAAACTCAATAAAATAATGGTAAAAATAATTCGTTTGAGCACATGGTTAGCACGCACGTCCACAATGCAACAAAGTACAAACTCATGCTACACAAATCATTATAACTTTCATACATCAGAACAACAAATAGCTAAGTTGCTTTATTTCACTCTTTACGAATAATGGCCCTAGAGGCCTAGTAGTTCCCAGCTAGCAACTTTGCATGAGTTATCAGTTTGTTCTTTTTCCTCTTCCTTCTTGCCAAGCTCCAGTATCATATTGGCAGGTGAAGACCACCTCGCATCATGTGCAGTCGAATGAGGATCGCCAGTGATGTTCATCTCGAAAGTGGTTTATAGAGCTGACCACTTGAAAATTCTTTTGCCCAAGCATGCTTAGCATAGTACACTATGTATGCTAACAGTTCAATGCATGAAACTAAGGGGATACTATAGGATTTGGATTCAATTAACGCTAATCAGGAAGTACGTGGCACAAGACCCATTTTTATGAAATTCTTTATTACAGTGCCTATATGGTCCATGAACCCAATGCTTGTCCATTTGGAAAATTAGAGAGATAAGAGTAAATGTACTTACACATACCATCTACTAGTGAAGGTACTACTATGTATCTAGGGGCTATCCAATCACAATCACAGCAGATCTCATCAGGCTCCTGCATTGCCAAGTGTCAAAGATACATATTGCATTTAAAAATTTAATGCATCCGTTTAGCACAAGGTTTCTTACCATGCATTTATCGCGTTGGGAAAGTGCCCCCTTCAAGTTCAATCCCATCATGATAGTGCTCTTGGTTTCGCCATCATCGCCTAAGAAAGTTAGATTGGCAGCTTTCATTATATTTTAGCTAGGTTCCTTGTATTTCTCCATTATTGACAACACTTTTGCTGTCATCTTCTCTTCTGGATAAGGTTTAAAGATGATGAGTAATGGAAATGTCGAACTCATATAAAAATAACTTGCCAAAATTTGCCACACTTCTATCGAACTACAAAAAAACAAATTCATAACTTTGATAATGGTGAATAGTACATGCATTATCCATTATTAAAAATTCACAAAATTTTTATTTTTGTGTAGCTCACATGTTAACATATTTCATCTAGAAACATTATACACTTGTGGAATGCATCCATATGAACATACGTATAAAAACCTATGATTTTTTCAAACTTCAAACTATGATTTTTGATAATTTTAAAATTGAAGCTCCAAAATTTCTCACTCGCAAAACCTATCAGATAAACAGGAATGCAATTGCTAAATTAGCAATAATAAGCAACCTTCCAAAAGGTGCTACAATTTTAGGAAAATTTAACCCACTCAGATGCACATTAGTGAAATTCCACCCAAAAGCAAGTTTGAACAAGTTCCCCCCAAAAAGGAAAACTCAATAAAATAATGGTAAAAATAATTCGTTTGAGCACCTGGTTAGCACGCACGTGCACAACGCAACACAGTACAAACTCATGCTACAAAAATCATTATAACTTTCATACATGAGAACAACAAATAGCTAAGTTGCTTTATTTCACTCTTTACGAATATTGGCACAAAAGGCCTAGTAGTTCCCAGCTAGCAACTTTGCATGAGTTATCATTTTGTCATGTTTCCTCTGCCTTCTTGCCAAGCTCCAGTATCATATTGGCAGGTGCAGACCACCTCGCATCATGTGCGCTCGAATGAGGATCGCCAGTGATGCTCATCTCGGAAGTGGTTTATAGAGCTGACCACTTGAAAATTCTTTTGCCCAAGCATGCTAAGCATAGTACACAATGTACGCTAACAGTTCAATGCATGATACTAAGGGGATACTATAGGGGTTGGATTCAATTAACGCTAATCAGGAAGTACGTGGCACAAGACCCATTTTTATGAAATTCTTTATTACTGTGCCTATATGGTCCATGAACCCAATGCTTGTCCATTTGGAAAATTAAAGAGATAAGAGTAAATGTACTTACACATAGCATCTACTAGTGAAGGTACTACTGTGTATCTAGGGGTTATCCAATCACAATCACAGCAGATCTCATCAAGCTCCTGCATTGACAAGTGTCATAGATACATATTGCATTTCAAAATTTAATGCATCCGTTTAGCACAAGGTTTCTTAACATGCATTTATCGCGTTGGGAAAGTGCCCCTTCAAGTTCAATCCCATCATGTTAGTGCTCTTGGTTTCGCCATCATCCCCTAAGAAAGCTAGATTGGCAGCTGTCATTATATTTGAACTAGGTTCCTTGTATTTCTCCATTATTGACAACACTTTTGCTGTCATCTTCTCGTCTGGATAAGGTTTAAACATGATGAGTAATGGAAATGTGGAACTCATATAGAAATAGCTTGCCAAAATTTGCCACACTTCTACTGAACTACAAAAAACAAATTCATAACTTTGATAATGATGAATAGTACATGCATTATTCATTATTAAAAATTCACAAAAAATTTATTTTTGTGTAGCTCACATGTTAACATGTTTCATCTAGAAACATTATACACTTGTGGAATGCATCCATATGAACATACGTATAAAAACTTATGATTTTTTCAAACTTCATACTATGGTTTTTGATAATTTTAAAATTGAAGCTCGAAAATTTCTCACTCGCAAAACCTATCAGATAAAGAGGAATGCAATTGCTAAATTAGCAATAATAAGCAACCTTCCAAAAAGTGCTACAATTTTAGGAAAATTTAACCCACTCAGATGCAGATTAGTGAAATTCCACCCAAAAGCAAGTTTGAACAAGTTCCCCCCAAAAAGGAAAACTCAATAAAATAATGGTAAAAATAATTCGTTTGAGCACCTGGTTAGCACGCACGTGCACAACGCAACACAGTACAAACTCATGCTACACAAATCATTATAACTTTCATATATCAGAACAACAAATAGCTAAGTTGCTTTATTTGACTCTTTACGAATATTGGCCCCAAAGGCCTCGTAGTTCCCAGCTAGCAACTTTGCATGAGTTATCATTTTGTCCTTTTTCCTCTGCCTTCTTGCCAAGCTCCAGTATCATATTGGCAGGTGAAGACCACCTCGCATCATGTGCGGTCGAATGAGGATCGCCAGTGATGCTCATCTCGAAAGTGGTTTATAGAGCTGACCACTTGAAAATTCTTTTGCCCAAGCATGCTAAGCATAGTACACAATGTACGCTAACAGTTCAATGCATGATACTAAGGGGATACTATAGGGATTGGATTCAATTAACGCTAATCAGGAAGTACGTGGCACAAGACCCATTTTTATGAAATTCTTTATTACTGTGCCTATATGGTCCATGAACCCAATGCTTGTCCATTTGGAAAATTAAAGAGATAATAGTAAATGTACTTACACATAGCATCTGCTAGTGAAGGTACTACTGTGTATCTAGGGGTAATCCAATCACAATCACAGCAGATCTCATCAAGCTCCTGCATTGACAAGTGTCATAGATACATATTGCATTTCAAAATTTAATGCATCCATTTAGCACAAGGTTTCTTAACATACATTTATCGCGTTGGGAAAGTGCCCCTTCAAGTTCAATCCCATCATGTTAGTGCTCTTGGTTTCGCCATCATCGCCTAAGAAAGCTAGATTGGCAGCTGTCATTATATTTGAGCTAGGTTCCTTGTATTTCTCCATTATTGACAACACTTTTGCTGTCATCTTCTCTTCTAGATAAGGTTTTAACATGATGAGTAATGGAAATGTGGAACTCATATAGAAATAACTTGCCAAAATTTGCCACACTTCTAGTGAACTACAAAAAAACAAATTCATAACTTTGATAATGGTGAATAGTACATGCATTATTCATTATTAAAAATTCACAAAAATTTTATTTTTGTGTAGCTCACATGTTAACATATTTAATCTAGAAACATTATACACTTGTGGAATGCATCCATATGAACATACGTACAAAAACCTATGCTTTTTTCAAACTTCAAACTATGGTTTTTGATAATTTTAAAATTGAAGCTCCAAAATTTCTCACTCGCAAAACCTATCAGATAAACAGGAATGCAATTGCTAAATTAGCAATAATAAGCAACCTTCCAAAAAGTGCTACAATTTTAGGAAAATTTAACCCACTCAGATGCAGATTAGTGAAATTCCACCCAAAAGCAAGTTTGAACAAGTTCCCCCCAAAAAGGAAAACTCAATAAAATAATGGTAAAAATAATTCGTTTGAGCATCTGGTTAGCACGCACGTGCACAACGCAACACAGTACAAACTCATGCTACACAAATCATTATAACTTTCATACATGAGAACAACAAATAGCTAAGTTGCTTTATTTCACTCTTTACGAATATTGGCCCCAAAGGCCTAGTAGTTCCCAGCTAGCAACTTTGCATGAGTTATCATTTTGTCCTTTTTCCTCTGCCTTCTTGCCAAGCTCCAGTATCATATTGGCAGGTGAAGACCACCTCGCATCATGTGCGGTCGAATGAGGATCGCCAGTGATGCTCATCTCGAAAGTGGTTTATAGAGCTGACCACTTGAAAATTCTTTTGCCCAAGCATGCTAAGCATAGTACACAATGTACGCTAACAGTTCAATGCATGATACTAAGGGGATACTATAGGGATTGGATTCAATTAACGCTAATCAGGAAGTACGTGGCACAAGACCCATTTTTATGAAATTCTTTATTACTGTGCCTATATGGTCCATGAACCCAATGCTTGTCCATTTGGAAAATTAAAGAGATAATAGTAAATGTACTTACACATAGCATCTACTAGTGAAGGTACTACTGTGTATCTAGGGGTAATCCAATCACAATCACAGCAGATCTCATCAAGCTCCTGCATTGACAAGTGTCATAGATACATATTGCATTTCAAAATTTAATGCATCCGTTTAGCACAAGGTTTCTTAACATACATTTATCGCGTTGGGAAAGTGCCCCTTCAAGTTCAATCCCATCATGTTAGTGCTCTTGGTTTCGCCATCATCGCCTAAGAAAGCTAGATTGGCAGCTGTCATTATATTTGAGCTAGGTTCCTTGTATTTCTCCATTATTGACAACACTTTTGCTGTCATCTTCTCGTCTGGATAAGGTTTAAACATGATGAGTAATGGAAATGTGGAACTCATATAGAAATAACTTGCCAAAATTTGCCACACTTCTAGTGAACTACAATAAACAAATTCATAACTTTGATAATGGTGAATAGTACATGCATTATTCATTATTAAAAATTCACAAAAAATTTATTTTTGTGTAGCTCACATGTTAACATGTTTCATCTGGAAACATTATACACTTGTGGAATGCATCCATATGAACATACGTATGAAAACTTATGATTTTTTCAAACTTCATACTATGGTTTTCGATAATTTTAAAATTGAAGCTCCAAAATTTCTCACTCGCAAAACCTATAAGATAAACAGGAATGCAATTGCTAAATTAGCAATAATAAGCAACCTTCCAAAAAGTGCTACAATTTTAGGAAAATTTAACCCACTCAGATGCAGATTAGTGAAATTCCACCCAAAAGCAAGTTTGAACAAGTTCCCCCCAAAAAGGAAAACTCAATAAAATAATGGTAAAAATAATTCGTTTGAGCACCTGGTTAGCACGCACGTGCACAACGCAACACAGTACAAACTCATGCTACACAAATCATTATAACTTTCATACATGAGCACAACAAATAGCTAAGTTGCTTTATTTCACTCTTTACGAATATTGGCCCCAAAGGCCTAGTAGTTCCCAGCTAGCAACTTTGCATGAGTTATCATTTTGTCCTTTTTCCTCTGCCTTCTTGCCAAGCTCCAGTATCATATTGCCAGGTGAAGACCACCTCGCACCATGTGCGGTCGAATGAGGATCGCCAGTGATGCTCATCTCGAAAGTGGTTTATAGAGCTGACCACTTGAAAATTCTTTTGCCCAAGCATGCTAAGCATAGTACACAATGTACGCTAACAGTTCAATGCATGATACTAAGGGGATACTATAGGGATTGGATTCAATTAACGCTAATCAGGAAGTACAAGGCATAAGACCCATTTTTATGAAATTCTTTATTACTGTGCCTATATGGTCCATGAACCCAATGCTTGTCCATTTGGAAAATTAAAGAGATAAGAGTAAATGTACTTACACATACCATCTGCTAGTGAAGGTACTACTGTGTATCTAGGGGCTATCCAATCACAATCACAGCAGATCTCATCAAGCTCCTGCATTGACAAGTGTCATAGATACATATTGCATTTCAAAATTTAATGTATCCGTTTAGCACAAGGTTTCTTAACATGCATTTATCGCGTTGGGAAAGTGCCCCTTCATGTTCAATCGCATCATGTTAGTGCTCTTGGTTTCACCATCATCGCCTAAGAAAGCTAGATTGGCAGCTGTCATTATATTTGAGCTAGGTTCCTTGTATTTCTCCATTATTGACAACACTTTTGCTGTCATCTTCTCTTCTGGATAAGGTTTAAACATGATGAGTAATGGAAATGTGGAACTCATATAGAAATAACTTGCCAAAATTTGCCACACTTCTAGTGAACTAAAAAAAATTCATAACTTTGATAATGGTGAATAGTACATGCATTATTCATTATTAAAAATTCACAAAATTTTTATTTTTGTGTAGCTCACATGTTAACATATTTCATCTAGAAACATTATACACTTGTGGAATGCATCCATATGAACATACGGATAAAAACCTATGATTTTTTCAAACTTCAAACTATGGTTTTTGATAATTTTAAAATTGAAGCTCCAAAATTTCTCACTCGCAAAACCTATCAGATAAACAGGAATGCAATTGCTAAATTAGCAATAATAAGCAACCTTCCAAAAAGTGCTACAATTTTAGGAAAATTTAACCCACTCAGATGCACATTAGTGAAATTCGACCCAAAAGCAAGTTTGAACAAGTTCCCCCCAAAAAGGAAAACTCAATAAAATAATGGTAAAAATAATTCGTTTGAGCACCTGGTTAGCACGCACGTGCACAACGCAACATAGTACAAACTCATGCTACACAAATCATTATAACTTTCATACATGAGAACAACAGCTAAGTTGCTTTATTTCACTCTTTACGAATATTGGCCCCAAAGGCCTAGTAGTTCCCAGCTAGAACTTTGCATGAGTTATCATTTTGTCCTTTTTCCTCTGCCTTCTTGCCAAGCTCCAGTATCATATTGGCAGGTGAAGACCACCTCGCATCATGTGCGGTCGGATGAGCATCGCCAGTGATGCTCATCTCGAAAGTGCTTTATAGAGCTGACCACTTGAAAATTCTTTTGCCCAAGCATGCTAAGCATAGTACACAATGTACACTAACAGTTCAATGCATGATACTAAGGGGATACTATAGGGATTGGATTCAATTAACGCTAATCAGGAAGTACGTGGCACGAGACCCATTTGTATGAAATTCTTTATTACTGTGACTATATGGTCCATGAACCCAATGCTTGTCCATTTGGAAAATTAAAGAGAGAAGAGTAAATTTACTTACACATACCATCTTCTAGTGAAGGTACTACTGTGTATCTAGGGGCTATCCAATCACAATCACAGCAGATCTCATCAAGCTCCTGCATTGACAAGTGTCATAGATACATATTGCATTTAAAAATTTAATGCATCCGTTTAGCACAAGGTTTCTTAACATGCATTTATCGCGTTGGGAAAGTGCCCCTTCAAGTTCAATCCCATCATGTTAGTGCTCTTGGTTTCGCCATCATTTCCTAAGAAAGTTAGATTGGCAGCTGTCATTATATTTGAGCTAGGTTCCTTGTATTTCTCCATTATTGACAACACTTTTGCTGTCATCTTCTCTTCTAGATAAGGTTTTAACATGATGAGTAATGGAAATGTGGAACTCATATAGAAATAACTTGCCAAAATTTGCCACACTTCTAGTGAACTACAAAAAAACAAATTCATAACTTTGATAATGGTGAATAGTACATGCATTATTCATTATTAAAAATTCACAAAAATTTTATTTTTGTGTAGCTCACATGTTAACATATTTAATCTAGAAACATTATACACTTGTGGAATGCATCCATATGAACATACGTACAAAAACCTATGCTTTTTTCAAACTTCAAACTATGGTTTTTGATAATTTTAAAATTGAAGCTCCAAAATTTCTCACTCGCAAAACCTATCAGATAAACAGGAATGCAATTGCTAAATTAGCAATAATAAGCAACCTTCCAAAAAGTGCTACAATTTTAGGAAAATTTAACCCACTCAGATGCACATTAGTGAAATTCCACCCAAAAGCAAGTTTGAACAAGTTCCCCCCAAAAAAGAAAACTCAATAAAATAATGGTAAAAATAATTCGTTTGAGCACCTGGTTAGCACGCACGTGCACAACGCAACACAGTACAAAGTCATGCTACACAAATCATTATATCTTTCATACATCAGAACAACAAATAGCTAAGTTGCTTTATTTCACTCTTTACGAATATTGGCCCCAAAGGCCTAGTATTTCCCAGCTTGCAACTTTGCATGAGTTATCATTTTGTCCTTTTTCCTCTGCCTTCTTGCCAAGCTCCAGTATCATATTGGCAGGTGAAGACCACCTCGCATCATGTGCGGTCGGATGAGGATCGCCAGTGATGCTCATCTCGAAAGTGGTTTATAGAGCTGACCACTTGAAAATTCTTTTGCCCAAGCAAGCTAAGCATAGTACACAATGTACGCTAACAGTTCAATGCATGATACTAAGGGGATACTATAGGGATTTGATTCAATTAACGCTAATCAGGAAGTACGTGGCACAAGACCCATTTTTATGAAATTCTTTATTACTGTGCCTATATGGTCCATGAACCCAATGCTTGTCCATTTGGAAAATTAAAGAGATAAGAGTAAATCTACTTACACATACCATCTGCTAGTGAAGGTACTACTGTGTATCTAGGGGCTATCCAATCACAATCACAGCAGATCTCATCAAGCTCCTGCATTGACAAGTGTCATAGATACATATTGCATTTAAAAATTTAATGCATCCGTTTAGCACAAGGTTTCTTAACATGCATTTATCGCGTTGGGAAAGTGCCCCTTCAAGTTCAATCCCATCATGTTAGTGCTCTTGGTTTCGCCATCATCGCCTAAGAAAGTTAGATTGGCAGCTGTCATTATATTTGAGCTAGGTTCCTTGTATTTCTCCTTTATTGACAACACTTTTGCTGTCATCTTCTCTTCTGGATAAGGTTTAAACATGATGAGTAATGGAAATGTGGAACTCATATAGAAATAACTTGCCGAAATTTGCCACACTTCTAGTGAACTACAAAAAAACAAATTCATAACTTTGATAATGGTGAATAGTACATGCATTATTCATTATTAAAAATTCACAAAAATTTTATTTTTGTGTAGCTCACATGTTAACATATTTCATCTAGAAACATTATACACTTGTGGAATGCATCCATATGAACATACGTACAAAACCTATGACTTTTTCAAACTTCAAACTATGGTTTTTGAAAATTTTAAAATTGAAGCTCCAAAATTTCTCACTCGCAAAACCTATCAGATAAACAGGAATGCAATTGCTAAATTAGCAATAATAAACAACCTTCCAAAAAGTGCTACAATTTTAGGAAAATTTAACCAACTCAGATGCACATTAGTGAAATTCCACCCAAAAGCAAGTTTGAACAAGTTCCCCCCAAAAAGGAAAACTCAATAAAATAATGGTAAAAATAATTCGTTTGAGCACCTGGTTAGCACGTACGTGCACAACGCAACACAGTACAAACTCATGGTACACAAATCATTATAACTTTCATACATGAGAACAACAAATAGCTAAGTTGCTTTATTTCACTCTTTACGAATATTGGCCCCAAAGGCCTAGTAGTTCCCAGCTAGCAACTTTGCATGAGTTATCATTTTGTCCTTTTTCCTCTGCCTTCTTGCCAAGCTCCAGTATCATATTGGCAGGTGAAGACCACCTCGCATCATGTGCGGTCGGATGAGCATCGCCAGTGATGCTCATCTCGAAAGTGCTTTATAGAGCTGACCACTTGAAAATTCTTTTGCCCAAGCATGCTAAGCATAGTACACAATGTACGCTAACAGTTCAATGCATGATACATAGGGGATACTATAGGGATTGGATTCAATTAACGCTAATCAGGAAGTACGTGGCACGAGACCCATTTGTATGAAATTCTTGATTACTATGACTATATGGTCCATGAACCCAATGCTTGTCCATTTGCAAAATTAAAGAGATAAGAGTAAATGTACTTACACATACCATCTGCTAGTGAAGGTACTACTGTGTATCTAGGGGCTATCCAATCACAATCACAGCAGATCTCATCAAGCTCCTGCATTGACAAGTGTCATAGATACATATTGCATTTAAAAATTTAATGCATCCGTTTAGCACAAGGTTTCTTAACATGCATTTATCGCCTTGGGAAAGTGCCCCTTCAAGTTCAATCCCATCATGTTAGTGCTCTTGGTTTCGCCATCGTTGCCTAAGAAAGTTAGATTGGCAGCTGTCATTATATTTGAGCTAGGTTCCTTGTATTTCTCCATTATTGACAACACTTTTGCTGTCATCTTCTCTTCTGGATAAGGTTTAAACATGATGAGTAATGGAAATGTGGAACTCATATAGAAATAACTTGCCAAAATTTGCCACACTTCTAGTGAACTACAAAAAAACAAATTCATAACTTTGATAATGGTGAATAGTACATGCATTATTCATTATTAAAAATTCACAAAAATTTTATTTTTGTGTAGCTCACATGTTAACATATTTCATCTAGAAACATTATACACTTGTGGAATGCATCCATATGAACATACGTACAAAAACCTATGCTTTTTTCAAACTTCAAACTATGGTTTTTGATAATTTTAAAATTGAAGCTCCAAAATTTCTCACTCGCAAAACCTATCAGATAAACAGGAATGCAATAGCTAAATTAGCAATAATAAGCAACCTTCCAAAAAGTGCTACAATTTTAGGAAAATTTAACCCACTCAGATGCACATTAGTGAAATTCCACCCAAAAGCAAGTTTGAACAAGTTCCCCACAAAAAAGAAAACTCAATAAAATAATGGTAAAAATAATTCGTTTGAGCACCTGGTTAGCACGCACGTGCACAACGCAACACAGTACAAACTCATGCTACACAAATCATTATAACTTTCATACATCAGAACAACAAATAGCTAAGTTGCTTTATTTCACTCTTTACGAATATTGGCCCCAAAGGCCTAGTATTTCCCAGCTAGGAACTTTGCATGAGTTATCATTTTGTCCTTTTTCCTCTGCCTTCTTGCCAAGCTCCAGTATCATATTGGCAGGTGCAGACCACCTCGCATCATGTGCGGTCGGATGAGGATCGCTAGTGATGCTCATCTCGAAAGTGGTTTATAGAGCTGACCACTTGAAAATTCTTTTGCCCAAGCATGCTAAGCATAGTACACAATGTACGCTAACAGTTCAATGCATGATACTAAGGGGATACTATAGGGATTTGATTCAATTAACGCTAATCAGGAAGTACGTGGCACAAGACCCATTTTTATGAAATTCTTTATTACTGTGCCTATATGGTCCATGAACCCAATGCTTGTCCATTTGGAAAATTAAAGAGATAAGAGTAAATGTACTTACACATACCATCTGCTAGTGAAGGTACTACTGTGTATCTAGGGGCTATCCAATCACAATCACAGCAGATCTCATCAAGCTCCTGCATTGACAAGTGTCATAGATACATATTGCATTTAAAAATTTAATGCATCCGTTTAGCACAAGGTTTCTTAACATGCGTTTATCGCGTTGGGAAAGTGCCCCTTCAAGTTCAATCCCATCATGTTAGTGCTCTTGGTTTCGCCATCATCGCCTAAGAAAGTTAGATTGGCAGCTGTCATTATATTTGAGCTAGGTTCCTTGTATTTCTCCTTTATTGACAACACTTTTGCTGTCATCTTCTCTTCTGGATAAGGTTTAAACATGATGAGTAATGGAAATGTGGAACTCATATAGAAATAACTTGCCGAAATTTGCCACACTTCTAGTGAACTACAAAAAAACAAATTCATAACTTTGATAATGGTGAATAGTACATGCATTATTCATTATTAAAAATTCACAAAAATTTTATTTTTGTGTAGCTCACATGTTAACATATTTCATCTAGAAACATTATACACTTGTGGAATGCATCCATATGAACATACGTACAAAACCTATGACTTTTTCAAACTTCAAACTATGGTTTTTGATAATTTTAAAATTGAAGCTCCAAAATTTCTCACTCGCAAAACCTATCAGATAAACAGGAATGCAATTGCTAAATTAGCAATAATAAGCAACCTTCCAAAAAGTGCTACAATTTTAGGAAAATTTAACCCACTCAGATGCACATTAGTGAAATTCGACCCAAAAGCAAGTTTGAACAAGTTCCCCCCAAAAAGGAAAACTCAATAAAATAATGGTAAAAATAATTCGTTTGAGCACCTGGTTAGCACGCACGTGCACAACGTAACATAGTACAAACTCATGCTACACAAATCATTATAACTTTCATACATGAGAACAACAGCTAAGTTGCTTTATTTCACTCTTTACGAATATTGGCCCCAAAGGCCTAGTAGTTCCCAGCTAGAACTTTGCATGAGTTATCATTTTGTCCTTTTTCCTCTGCCTTCTTGCCAAGCTCCAGTATCATATTGGCAGGTGAAGACCACCTCGCATCATGTGCGGTCGGATGAGCATCGCCAGTGATGCTCATCTCGAAAGTGCTTTATAGAGCTGACCACTTGAAAATTCTTTTGCCCAAGCATGCTAAGCATAGTACACAATGTACACTAACAGTTCAATGCATGATACTAAGGGGATACTATAGGGATTGGATTCAATTAACGCTAATCAGGAAGTACGTGGCACGAGACCCATTTGTATGAAATTCTTTATTACTGTGACTATATGGTCCATGAACCCAATGCTTGTCCATTTGGAAAATTAAAGAGAGAAGAGTAAATGTACTTACACATACCATCTTCTAGTGAAGGTACTACTGTGTATCTAGGGGCTATCCAATCACAATCACAGCAGATCTCATCAAGCTCCTGCATTGACAAGTGTCATAGATACATATTGCATTTAAAAATTTAATGCATCCGTTTAGCACAAGGTTTCTTAACATGCATTTATCGCGTTGGGAAAGTGCCCCTTCAAGTTCAATCCCATCATGTTAGTGCTCTTGGTTTCGCCATCATTGCCTAAGAAAGTTAGATTGGCAGCTGTCATTATATTTGAGCTAGGTTCCTTGTATTTCTCCATTATTGACAACACTTTTGCTGTCATCTTCTCTTCTAGATAAGGTTTTAACATGATGAGTAATGGAAATGTGGAACTCATATAGAAATAACTTGCCAAAATTTGCCACACTTCTAGTGAACTACAAAAAAACAAATTCATAACTTTGATAATGGTGAATAGTACATGCATTATTCATTATTAAAAATTCACAAAAATTTTATTTTTGTGTAGCTCACATGTTAACATATTT
>NC_057808.1:404360596-404380302 GCF_018294505.1 Triticum aestivum
AACATGATGAGTAATGGAAATGTGGAACTCATATAGAAATAACTTGCCAAAATTTGCCACACTTCTAGTGAACTACAAAAAAACAAATTCATAACTTTGATAATGGTGAATAGTACATGCATTATTCATTATTAAAAATTCACAAAAATTTTATTTTTGTGTAGCTCACATGTTAACATATTTCATCTAGAAACATTATACACTTGTGGAATGCATCCATATGAACATACGTACAAAAACCTATGCTTTTTTCAAACTTCAAACTATGGTTTTTGATAATTTTAAAATTGAAGCTCCAAAATTTCTCACTCGCAAAACCTATCAGATAAACAGGAATGCAATAGCTAAATTAGCAATAATAAGCAACCTTCCAAAAAGTGCTACAATTTTAGGAAAATTTAACCCACTCAGATGCACATTAGTGAAATTCCACCCAAAAGCAAGTTTGAACAAGTTCCCCCCAAAAAAGAAAACTCAATAAAATAATGGTAAAAATAATTCGTTTGAGCACCTGGTTAGCACGCACGTGCACAACGCAACACAGTACAAACTCATGCTACACAAATCATTATAACTTTCATACATCAGAACAACAAATAGCTAAGTTGCTTTATTTCACTCTTTACGAATATTGGCCCCAAAGGCCTAGTATTTCCCAGCTAGGAACTTTGCATGAGTTATCATTTTGTCCTTTTTCCTCTGCCTTCTTTCCAAGCTCCAGTATCATATTGGCAGGTGCAGACCACCTCGCATCATGTGCGGTCGGATGAGGATCGCCAGTGATGCTCATCTCGAAAGTGGTTTATAGAGCTGACCACTTGAAAATTCTTTTGCCCAAGCATGCTAAGCATAGTACACAATGTACGCTAACAGTTCAATGCATGATACTAAGGGGATACTATAGGGATTTGATTCAATTAACGCTAATCAGGAAGTACGTGGCACAAGACCCATTTTTATGAAATTCTTTATTACTGTGCCTATATGGTCCATGAACCCAATGCTTGTCCATTTGGAAAATTAAAGAGATAAGAGTAAATGTACTTACACATACCATCTGCTAGTGAAGGTACTACTGTGTATCTAGGGGCTATCCAATCACAATCACAGCAGATCTCATCAAGCTCCTGCATTGACAAGTGTCATAGATACATATTGCATTTAAAAATTTAATGCATCCGTTTAGCACAAGGTTTCTTAACATGCGTTTATCGCGTTGGGAAAGTGCCCCTTCAAGTTCAATCCCATCATGTTAGTGCTCTTGGTTTCGCCATCATCGCCTAAGAAAGTTAGATTGGCAGCTGTCATTATATTTGAGCTAGGTTCCTTGTATTTCTCCTTTATTGACAACACTTTTGCTGTCATCTTCTCTTCTGGATAAGGTTTAAACATGATGAGTAATGGAAATGTGGAACTCATATAGAAATAACTTGCCGAAATTTGCCACACTTCTAGTGAACTAGAAAAAAACAAATTCATAACTTTGATAATGGTGAATAGTACATGCATTATTCATTATTAAAAATTCACAAAAATTTTATTTTTGTGTAGCTCCCATGTTAACATATTTAATCTAGAAACATTATACACTTGTGGAATGCATCCATATGAACATACGTACAAAAACCTATGCTTTTTTCAAACTTCAAACTATGGTTTTTGATAATTTTAAAATTGAAGCTCCAAAATTTCTCACTCGCAAAACCTATCAGATAAACAGGAATGCAATTGCTAAATTAGCAATAATAAGCAACCTTCCAAAAAGTGCTACAATTTTAGGAAAATTTAACCCACTCAGATGCACATTAGTGAAATTCCACCCAAAAGCAAGTTTGAACAAGTTCCCCCCAAAAAGGAAAACTCAATAAAATAATGGTAAAAATAATTCGTTTGAGCACCTGGTTAGCACGTACGTGCACAACGCAACACAGTACAAACTCATGCTACACAAATCATTATAACTTTCATACATCAGAACAACAAATAGCTAAGTTGCTTTATTTCACTCTTTACGAATATTGGCCCCAAAGGCCTAGTAGTTCCCAGCTAGCAACTTTGCATGAGTTATCATTTTGTCCTTTTTCCTCTGCCTTCTTGCCAAGCTCCAGTATCATATTGGCAGGTGAAGACCACCTCGCATCATGTGCGGTCGGATGAGCATCGCCAGTGATGCTCATCTCGAAAGTGCTTTATAGAGCTGACCACTTGAAAATTCTTTTGCCCAAGCATGCTAAGCATAGTACACAATGTACGCTAACAGTTCAATGCATGATACTAAGGGGATACTATAGGGATTGGATTCAATTAACGCTAATCAGGAAGTACGTGGCACGAGACCCATTTGTATGAAATTCTTGACTACTATGACTATATGGTCCATGAACCCAATGCTTGTCCATTTGGAAAATTAAAGAGATAAGAGTAAATGTACTTACACATACCATCTGCTAGTGAAGGTACTACTGTGTATCTAGGGGCTATCCAATCACAATCACAGCAGATCTCATCAAGCTCCTGCATTGACAAGTGTCATAGATACATATTGCATTTAAAAATTTAATGCATCCGTTTAGCACAAGGTTTCTTAACATGCATTTATCGCGTTGGGAAAGTGCCCCTTCAAGTTCAATCCCATCATGTTAGTGCTCTTGGTTTCGCCATCATTGCCTAAGAAAGT
Organism: Triticum aestivum; assembly: GCF_018294505.1. Classification (NCBI taxonomy): domain Eukaryota; kingdom Viridiplantae; phylum Streptophyta; class Magnoliopsida; order Poales; family Poaceae; genus Triticum; species Triticum aestivum. The sequence continues at coordinate 404,363,274 of NC_057808.1, forward strand.
TAGATTGGCAGCTGTCATTATATTTGAGCTAGGTTCCTTGTATTTCTCCATTATTGACAACACTTTTGCTGTCATCTTCTCTTCTGGATAAGGTTTAAACATGATGAGTAATGGAAATGTGGAACTCATATAGAAATAACTTGCCAAAATTTGCCACACTTCTAGTGAACTACAAAAAAACAAATTCATAACTTTGATAATGGTGAATAGTACATGCATTATTCATTATTAAAAATTCACAAAAATTTTATTTTTGTGTAGCTCACATGTTAACATATTTCATCTAGAAACATTATACACTTGTGGAATGCATCCATATGAACATACGTACAAAAACCTATGCTTTTTTCAAACTTCAAACTATGGTTTTTGATAATTTTAAAATTGAAGCTCCAAAATTTCTCACTCGCAAAACCTATCAGATAAACAGGAATGCAATAGCTAAATTAGCAATAATAAGCAACCTTCCAAAAAGTGCTACAATTTTAGGAAAATTTAACCCACTCAGATGCACATTAGTGAAATTCCACCCAAAAGCAAGTTTGAACAAGTTCCCCCCAAAAAAGAAAACTCAATAAAATAATGGTAAAAATAATTCGTTTGAGCACCTGGTTAGCACGCACGTGCACAACGCAACACAGTACAAAGTCATGCTACACAAATCATTATAACTTTCATACATCAGAACAACAAATAGCTAAGTTGCTTTATTTCACTCTTTACGAATATTGGCCCCAAAGGCCTAGTATTTCCCAGCTTGCAACTTTGCATGAGTTATCATTTTGTCCTTTTTCCTCTGCCTTCTTGCCAAGCTCCAGTATCATATTGGCAGGTGAAGACCACCTCGCATCATGTGCGGTCGGATGAGGATCGCCAGTGATGCTCATCTCGAAAGTGGTTTATAGAGCTGACCACTTGAAAATTCTTTTGCCCAAGCAAGCTAAGCATAGTACACAATGTACGCTAACAGTTCAATGCATGATACTAAGGGGATACTATAGGGATTTGATTCAATTAACGCTAATCAGGAAGTACGTGGCACAAGACCCATTTTTATGAAATTCTTTATTACTGTGCCTATATGGTCCATGAACCCAATGCTTGTCCATTTGGAAAATTAAAGAGATAAGAGTAAATCTACTTACACATACCATCTGCTAGTGAAGGTACTACTGTGTATCTAGGGGCTATCCAATCACAATCACAGCAGATCTCATCAAGCTCCTGCATTGACAAGTGTCATAGATACATATTGCATTTAAAAATTTAATGCATCCGTTTAGCACAAGGTTTCTTAACATGCATTTATCGCGTTGGGAAAGTGCCCCTTCAAGTTCAATCCCATCATGTTAGTGCTCTTGGTTTCGCCATCATCGCCTAAGAAAGCTAGATTGGCAGCTGTCATTATATTTGAGCTAGGTTCCTTGTATTTCTCCATTATTGACAACACTTTTGCTGTCATCTTCTCTTTTGGATAAGGTTTAAACATGATGAGTAATGGAAATGTGGAACTCATATAGAAGTAACTTGCCAAAATTTGCCACACTTCTAGTGAACTGCAAAAAAACAAATTCATAACTTTGATAATGGTGCATAGTACATGCATTATTCATTATTGAAAATTCACAAAAATTTTATTTTTGTGTTGCTCACATGTTAACATATTTCATCTAGAAACATTATACACTTGTGGAATGCATCCATATGAACATACGTACAAAAACCTATGATTTTTTCAAACTTCTAACTATGGTTTTTCATAATTTTAAAATTGAAGCTCCAAAATTTCTCACTCGCAAAACCTATCAGATAAACAGGAATGCAATTGCTAAATTAGCAATAATAAGCAACCTTCCAAAAAGTGCTACTTATTTAGGAAAATTTAACCCACTCAGATGCACATTAGTGAAATTCCACCCAAAAGCAAGTTTGAACAAGTTCCCCCCAAAAAGGAAAACTCAATAAAATAATGGTAAAAATAATTCGTTTGAGCACCTGGTTAGCACGCACGTGCACAACGCAACACAGTACAAACTCATGCTACACAAATCATTATAACTTTCATACATCAGAACAACAAATAGCTAAGTTGCTTTATTTCACTCTTTACGAATATTGGCCCCAAAGGCCTAGTAGTTCCCAGCTAGCAACTTTGCATGAGTTATCATTTTGTCCTTTTTCCTCTGCCTTCTTGCCAAGCTCCAGTATCATATTGGCAGGTGCAGACCACCTCGCATCATGTGCGGTCGGATGAGGATCGCCAGTGATGCTCATCTCGAAAGTGGTTTATAGAGCTGACCACTTGAAAATTCTTTTGCCCAAGCATGCTAAGCATAGTACACAATGTACGCTAACAGTTCAATGCATGATACTAAGGGGATACTATAGGGATTTGATTCAATTAACGCTAATCAGGAAGTACGTGGCACGAGACCCATTTTTATGAAATTCTTTATTACTGTGCCTATATGGTCCATGAACCCAATGCTTGTCCATTTGGAAAATTAAAGAGATAAGAGTAAATGTACTTACACATACCATCTGCTAGTGAAGGTACTACTGTGTATCTAGGGGCTATCCAATCACAATCACAGCAGATCTCATCAAGCTCCTGCATTGACAAGTGTCATAGATACATATTGCATTTAAAAATTTAATGCATCCGTTTAGCACAAGGTTTCTTAACATGCGTTTATCGCGTTGGGAAAGTGCCCCTTCAAGTTCAATCCCATCATGTTAGTGCTCTTGGTTTCGCCATCATCGCCTAAGAAAGTTAGATTGGCAGCTGTCATTATATTTGAGCTAGGTTCCTTGTATTTCTCCTTTATTGACAACACTTTTGCTGTCATCTTCTCTTCTGGATAAGGTTTAAACATGATGAGTAATGGAAATGTGGAACTCATATAGAAATAACTTGCCGAAATTTGCCACACTTCTAGTGAACTACAAAAAAACAAATTCATAACTTTGATAATGGTGAATAGTACATGCATTATTCATTATTAAAAATTCACAAAAATTTTATTTTTGTGTAGCTCACATGTTAACATATTTCATCTAGAAACATTATACACTTGTGGAATGCATCCATATGAACATACGTACAAAACCTATGACTTTTTCAAACTTCAAACTATGGTTTTTGAAAATTTTAAAATTGAAGCTCCAAAATTTCTCACTCGCAAAACCTATCAGATAAACAGGAATGCAATTGCTAAATTAGCAATAATAAGCAACCTTCCAAAAAGTGCTACAATTTTAGGAAAATTTAACCAACTCAGATGCACATTAGTGAAATTCCACCCAAAAGCAAGTTTGAACAAGTTCCCCCCAAAAAGGAAAACTCAATAAAATAATGGTAAAAATAATTCGTTTGAGCACCTGGTTAGCACGCACGTGCACAACGCAACACAGTACAAACTCATGCTACACAAATCATTATAACTTTCATACATGAGAACAACAAATAGCTAAGTTGCTTTATTTCACTCTTTACGAATATTGGACCCAAAGGCCTAGTAGTTCCCAGCTAGCAACTTTGCATGAGTTATCATTTTGTCCTTTTTCCTCTGCCTTCTTGCCAAGCTCCAGTATCATATTGGCAGGTGAAGACCACCTCGCATCATGTGCGGTCGGATGAGCATCGCCAGTGATGCTCATCTCGAAAGTGCTTTATAGAGCTGACCACTTGAAAATTCTTTTGCCCAAGCATGCTAAGCATAGTACACAATGTACGCTAACAGTTCAATGCATGATACTAAGGGGATACTATAGGGATTGGATTCAACTAACGCTAATCAGGAAGTACGTGGCAGGAGACCCATTTTTATGAAATTCTTTATTACTGTGACTATATGGTCCATGAACCCAATGCTTGTCCATTTGGAAAATTAAAGAGATAAGAGTAAATGTACTTACACATACCACCTGCTAGTGAAGGTACTACTGTGTATCTAGGGGCTATCCAATCACAATCACAGCAGATCTCATCAAGCTCCTGCATTGACAAGTGTCATAGATACATATTGCATTTAAAAATTTAATGCATCCGTTTAGCACAAGGTTTCTTAACATGCATTTATCGCCTTGGGAAAGTGCCCCTTCAAGTTCAATCCCATCATGTTAGTGTTGTTGGTTTCGCCATCATCGCCTAAGAAAGTTAGATTGGCAGCTGTCATTATATTTGAGCTAGGTTCCTTGTATTTCTCCTTTATTGGCAACACTTTTGCTGTCATCTTCTCTTCTGGATAAGGTTTAAACATGATGAGTAATGGAAATGTGGAACTCATATAGAAATAACTTGCCGAAATTTGCCACACTTCTAGTGAACTACAAAATAACAAATTCATAACTTTGATAATGGTGAATAGTACATGCATTATTCATTATTAACAATTCACAAAAATTTTATTTTTGTGTAGCTCACATGTTAACATATTTCATCTAGAAACATTATACACTTGTGGAATGCATCCATATGAACATACGTATAAAAACCTATGATTTTTTCAAACTTCAAACTATGGTTTTTGATAATTTTAAAATTGAAGCTCGAAAATTTCTCACTCGCAAAACCTATCAGATAAACAGGAATGCAATTGCTAAATTAGCAATAATAAGCAACCTTCCAAAAAGTGCTACAATTTTAGGAAAATTTAACCCACTCAGATGCACATTAGTGAAATTCCACCCAAAAGCAAGTTTGAACAAGTTCCCCCCAAAAAGGAAAACTCAATAAAATAATGGTAAAAATAATTCGTTTGAGCACCTGGTTAGCACGCACGTGCACAACGCAACACAGTACAAAGTCATGCTACACAAATCATTATAACTTTCATACATCAGAACAACAAATAGCTAAGTTTCTTTATTTCACTCTTTACGAATATTGGCCCCAAAGGACTAGTAGTTCCCAGCTTGCAACTTTGCATGAGTTATCATTTTGTCCTTTTTCCTCTGCCTTCTTGCCAAGCTCCAGTATCATATTGGCAGGTGCAGACCACCTCGCATCATGTGCGGTCGGATGAGGATCGCTAGTGATGCTCATCTAGAAAGTGGTTTATAGAGTTGACCACTTGAAAATTCTTTTGCCCAAACATGCTAAGCATAGTACACAATGTACGCTAACAGTTCAATGCATGATACTAAGGGGATACTATAGGGATTGGATTCAATTAACGCTAATCAGGAAGTACGTGGCAGGAGACCCATTTTTATGAAATTCTTTATTACTGTGACTATATGGTCCATGAACCCAATGCTTGTCCATTTGGAAAATTAAAGAGATAAGAGTAAATGTACTTACACATACCATCTGCTAGTGAAGGTACTACTGTGTATCTAGGGGCTATCCAATCACAATCACAGCAGATCTCATCAAGATCCTGCATTGACAAGTGTCATAGATACATATTGCATTTAAAAATTTAATGCATCCGTTTAGCACAAGGTTTCTTAACATGCATTTATCGCGTTGGGAAAGTGCCCCTTCAAGTTCAATCCCATCATGTTAGTGCTCTTGGTTTCGCCATCATCGCCTAAGAAAGTTAGATTGGCAGCTGTCATTATATTTGAGCTAGGTTCCTTGTATTTCTCCTTTATTGGCAACACTTTTGCTGTCATCTTCTCTTCTGGATAAGGTTTAAACATGATGAGTAATGGAAATGTGGAACTCATATAGAAATAACTTGCCGAAATTTGCCACACTTCTAGTGAACTACAAAAAAACAAATTCATAACTTTGATAATGGTTAATAGTACATGCATTATTCATTATTAAAAATTCACAAAAATTTTATTTTTGTGTAGCTCACATGTTAACATATTTCATCTAGAAACATTATACACTTGTGGAATGCATCCATATGAACATACGTATAAAAACCTATGATTTTTTCAAACTTCAAACTATGGTTTTTGATAATTTTAAAATTGAAGCTCCAAATTTTGTCACTCGCAAAACCAATCAGATAAACAGGAATGCAATTGCTAAATTAGCAATAATAAGCAACCTTCCAAAAAGTGCTACAATTTTAGGAAAATTTAACACACTCAGATGCACATTAGTGAAATTCCACCCAAAAGCAAGTTTGAACAAGTTCCCCCCGAAAAGGAAAACTCAATAAAATAATGGTAAAAATTATTCGTTTGAGCACCTGGTTAGCACGCACGTGCACAACGCAACACAGTACAAACTCATGCTACACAAATCATTATAACTTTCATACATCAGAACAACAAATAGCTAAGTTTCTTTATTTCACTCTTTACGAATATTGGCCCCAAAGGCCTAGTAGTTCCCAGCTAGCAACTTTGCATGAGTTATCATTTTGTCCTTTTTCCTCTTCCTTCTTGCCAAGCTCCAGTATCATATTGGCAGGTGCAGACCACCTCGCATCATGTGCGGTCGGATGAGGATCGCCAGTGATGCTCATCTCGAAAGTGGTTTATAGAGCTGACCACTTGAAAATTCTTTTGCCCAAGCATGCTAAGCATAGTACACAATGTACGCTAACAGTTCAATGCATGATACTAAGGGGATACTATAGGGATTGGATTCAATTAACGCTAATCAGGAAGTACGTGGCAGGAGACCCATTTTTATGAAATTCTTTATTACTGTGACTATATGGTCCATGAACCCAATGCTTGTCCATTTGGAAAATTAAAGAGATAAGAGTAAATGTACTTACACATACCATCTGCTAGTGAAGGTACTACTGTGTATCTAGGGGCTATCCAATCACAATCACAGCAGATCTCATCAAGCTCCTGCATTGACAAGTGTCATAGATACATATTGCATTTAAAAATTTAATGCATCCGTTTAGCACAAGGTTTCTTAACATGCATTTATCGCGTTGGGAAAGTGCCCCTTCAAGTTCAATCCCATCATGTTAGTGCTCTTGCTTTCGCCATCATCGCCTAAGAAAGTTAGATTGGCAGCTGTCATTATATTTGAGCTAGGTTCCTTGTATTTCTCCATTATTGACAACACTTTTGCTGTCATCTTCTCTTCTGGATATGGTTTAAACATGATGAGTAATGGAAATGTGGAACTCATATAGAAATAACTTGCCAAAATTTGCCACACTTCTAGTGAACTACAAAAAAACAAATTCATAACTTTGATAATGGTGAATAGTACATGCATTATTCACTATTAAAAATTCACAAAATTTTTATTTTTGTGTAGCTCACATGTTAACATATTTCATCTAGAAACATTATACACTTGTGGAATGCATCCATATGAACATACGTATAAAAACCTATGATTTTTTCAAACTTCAAACTATGGTTTTTGATAATTTTAAAATTGAAGCTCCAAAATTTGTCACTCGCAAAACCTATCAGATAAACAGGAATGCAATTGCTAAATTAGCAATAATAAGCAACCTTCCAAAAAGTGCTACAATTTTAGGAAAATTTAACCCACTCAGATGCACATTAGTGAAATTCCACCCAAAAGCAAGTTTGAACAAGTTCCCCCCAAAAAGGAAAACTCAATAAAATAATGATAAAAATAATTCGTTTGAGCACCTGGTTAGCACGCACGTGCACAACGCAACACAGTACAAACTCATGCTACACAAATCATTATAACTTTCATACATGAGAACAACAAATAGCTAAGTTGCTTTATTTCACTCTTTACGAATATTGGACCCAAAGGCCTAGTAGTTCCTAGCTAGCAACTTTGCATGAGTTATCATTTTGTCCTTTTTCCTCTGCCTTCTTGCCAAGCTCCAGTATCATATTGGCAGGTGAAGACCACCTCGCATCATGTGCGGTCGGATGAGCATCGCCAGTGATGCTCATCTCGAAAGTGCTTTATAGAGCTGACCACTTGAAAATTCTTTTGCCCAAGCATGCTAAGCATAGTACACAATGTACGCTAACAGTTCAATGCATGATACTAAGGGGATACTATAGGGATTGGATTCAATTAACGCTAATCAGAAAGTACGTGGCACGAGACCCATTTTTATGAAATTCTTTATTACTGTGACTATATGGTCCATGAACCCAATGCTTGTCCATTTGGAAAATTAAAGAGATAAGAGTAAATGTACTTACACATACCACCTGCTAGTGAAGGTACTACTGTGTATCTAGGGGCTATCCAATCACAATCACAGCAGATCTCATCAAGCTCCTGCATTGACAAGTGTCATAGATACATATTGCATTTAAAAATTTAATGCATCCGTTTAGCACAAGGTTTCTTAACATGCGTTTATCGCGTTGGGAAAGTGCCCCTTCAAGTTCAATCCCATCATGTTAGTGTTGTTGGTTTCGCCATCATCGCCTAAGAAAGTTAGATTGGCAGCTGTCATTATATTTGAGCTAGGTTCCTTGTATTTCTCCTTTATTGACAACACTTTTGCTGTCATCTTCTCTTCTGGATAAGGTTTAAACATGATGAGTAATGGAAATGTGGAACTCATATAGAAATAACTTGCCGAAATTTGCCACACTTCTAGTGAACTACAAAAAAACAAATTCATAACTTTGATAATGGTGAATAGTACATGCATTATTCATTATTAAAAATTCACAAAAATTTTATTTTTGTGTAGCTCACATGTTAACATATTTCATCTAGAAACATTATACACTTGTGGAATGCATCCATATGAACATACGTACAAAACCTATGACTTTTTCAAACTTCAAACTATGGTTTTTGAAAATTTTAAAATTGAAGCTCCAAAATTTCTCACTCGCAAAACCTATCAGATAAACAGGAATGCAATTGCTAAATTAGCAATAATAAGCAACCTTCCAAAAAGTGCTACAATTTTAGGAAAATTTAACCAACTCAGATGCACATTAGTGAAATTCCACCCAAAAGCAAGTTTGAACAAGTTCCCCCCAAAAAGGAAAACTCAATAAAATAATGGTAAAAATAATTCGTTTGAGCACCTGGTTAGCACGCACGTGCACAACGCAACACAGTACAAAGTCATGCTACACAAATCATTATAACTTTCATACATCAGAACAACAAATAGCTAAGTTTCTTTATTTCACTCTTTACGAATATTGGCCCCAAAGGACTAGTAGTTCCCAGCTTGCAACTTTGCATGAGTTATCATTTTGTCCTTTTTCCTCTGCCTTCTTGCCAAGCTCCAGTATCATATTGGCAGGTGCAGACCACCTCGCATCATGTGCGGTCGGATGAGGATCGCCAGTGATGCTCATCTAGAAAGTGGTTTATAGAGTTGACCACTTGAAAATTCTTTTGCCCAAACATGCTAAGCATAGTACACAATGTACGCTAACAGTTCAATGCATGATACTAAGGGGATACTATAGGGATTGGATTCAATTAACGCTAATCAGGAAGTACGTGGCAGGAGACCCATTTTTATGAAATTCTTTATTACTGTGACTATATGGTCCATGAACCCAATGCTTGTCCATTTGGAAAATTAAAGAGAGAAGAGTAAATGTACTTACACATACCATCTTCTAGTGAAGGTACTACTGTGTATCTAGAGGCTATCCAATCACAATCACAGCAGATCTCATCAAGATCCTGCATTGACAAGTGTCATAGATACATATTGCATTTAAAAATTTAATGCATCCGTTTAGCACAAGGTTTCTTAACATGCATTTATCGCGTTGGGAAAGTGCCCCTTCAAGTTCAATCCCATCATGTTAGTGTTGTTGGTTTCGCCATCATCGCCTAAGAAAGTTAGATTGGCAGCTGTCATTATATTTGAGCTAGGTTCCTTGTATTTCTCCTTTATTGGCAACACTTTTGCTGTCATCTTCTCTTCTGGATAAGGTTTAAACATGATGAGTAATGGAAATGTGGAACTCATATAGAAATAACTTGCCGAAATTTGCCACACTTCTAGTGAACTACAAAATAACAAATTCATAACTTTGATAATGGTGAATAGTACATGCATTATTCATTATTAACAATTCACAAAAAATTTATTTTTGTGTAGCTCACATGTTAACATATTTCATCTAGAAACATTATACACTTGTGGAATGCATCCATATGAACATACGTATAAAAACCTATGATTTTTTCAAACTTCAAACTATGGTTTTTGATAATTTTAAAATTGAAGCTCCAAATTTTGTCACTCGCAAAACCTATCAGATAAACAGGAATGCAATTGCTAAATTAGCAATAATAAGCAACCTTCCAAAAAGTGCTACAATTTTAGGAAAATTTAACACACTCAGATGCACATTAGTGAAATTCCACCCAAAAGCAAGTTTGAACAAGTTCCCCCCAAAAAGGAAAACTCAATAAAATAATGGTAAAAATTATTCGTTTGAGCACCTGGTTAGCACGCACGTGCACAACGCAACACAGTACAAACTCATGCTACACAAATCATTATAACTTTCATACATGAGAACAACAAATAGCTAAGTTTCTTTATTTCACTCTTTACGAATATTGGACCCAAAGGCCTAGTAGTTCCCAGCTAGCAACTTTGCATGAGTTATCATTTTGTCCTTTTTCCTCTTCCTTCTTGCCAAGCTCCAGTATCATATTGGCAGGTGCAGACCACCTCGCATCATGTGCGGTCGGATGAGGATCGCCAGTGATGCTCATCTAGAAAGTGGTTTATAGAGTTGACCACTTGAAAATTCTTTTGCCCAAGCATGCTAAGCATAGTACACAATGTACGCTAACAGTTCAATGCATGATACTAAGGGGATACTATAGGGATTGGATTCAATTAACGCTAATCAGGAAGTACGTGGCAGGAGACCCATTTTTATGAAATTCTTTATTACTGTGACTATATGGTCCATGAACCCAATGCTTGTCCATTTGGAAAATTAAAGAGATAAGAGTAAATGTACTTACACATACCACCTGCTAGTGAAGGTACTACTGTGTATCTAGGGGCTATCCAATCACAATCACAGCAGATCTCATCAAGCTCCTGCATTGACAAGTGTCATAGATACACATTGCATTTAAAAATTTAATGCATCCGTTTAGCACAAGGTTTCTTAACATGCATTTATCGCGTTGGGAAAGTGCCCCTTCAAGTTCAATCCCATCATGTTAGTGCTCTTGGTTTCGCCATCATCGCCCTAAGAAAGTTAGATTGGTAGCTGTCATTATATTTGAGCTAGGTTCCTTGTATTTCTCCATTATTGACAACACTTTTGCTGTCATCTTCTCTTCTGGATAAGGTTTAAACATGATGAGTAATGGAAATGTGGAACTCATATAGAAATAACTTGCCAAAATTTGCCACACTTCTAGTGAACTACAAAAAAACAAATTCATAACTTTGATAATGGTGAATAGTACATGCATTATTCACTATTAAAAATTCACAAAATTTTTATTTTTGTGTAGCTCACATGTTAACATATTTCATCTAGAAACATTATACACTTGTGGAATGCATCTATATGAACATACGTATAAAAACCTATGATTTTTTCAAACTTCAAACTATGGTTTTTGATAATTTTTAAATTGAAGCTCCAAAATTTCTCAGTCGCAAAACCTATCAGATAAACAGGAATGCAATTGCTAAATTAGCAATAATAAGCAACCTTCCAAAAAGTGCTACAATTTTAGGAAAATTTAACCCAGTCAGATGCACATTAGTGAAATTCCACCCAAAAGCAAGTTTGAACAAGTTCCCCCCAAAAAGGAAAACTCAATAAAATAATGATAAAAATAATTCGTTTGAGCACCTGGTTAGCACGCACGTGCACAACGCAACACAGTACAAACTCATTCTACACAAATCATTATAACTTTCATACATGAGAACAACAAATAGCTAAGTTGCTTTATTTCACTCTTTACGAATATTGGACCCAAAGGCCTAGTAGTTCCCAGCTAGCAACTTTGCATGAGTTATCATTTTGTCCTTTTTCCTCTGCCTTCTTGCCAAGCTCCAGTATCATATTGGCAGGTGAAGACCACCTCGCATCATGTGCGGTCGGATGAGCATCGCCAGTGATGCTCATCTCGAAAGTGCTTTATAGAGCTGACCACTTGAAAATTCTTTTGCCCAAGCATGCTAAGCATAGTACACAATGTACGCTAACAGTTCAATGCATGATACTAAGGGGATACTATAGGGATTGGATTCAATTAACGCTAATCAGGAAGTACGTGGCAGGAGACCCATTTTTATGAAATTCTTTATTACTGTGACTATATGGTCCATGAACCCAATGCTTGTCCATTTGGAAAATTAAAGAGATAAGAGTAAATGTACTTACACATACCACCTGCTAGTGAAGGTACTACTGTGTATCTAGGGGCTATCCAATCACAATCACAGCAGATCTCATCAAGCTCCTGCATTGACAAGTGTCATAGATACATATTGCATTTAAAAATTTAATGCATCCGTTTAGCACAAGGTTTCTTAACATGCATTTATCGCGTTGGGAAAGTGCCCCTTCAAGTTCAATCCCATCATGTTAGTGCTCTTGGTTTCGCCATCATCGCCTAAGAAAGTTAGATTGGCAGCTGTCATTATATTTGAGCTAGGTTCCTTGTATTTCTCCATTATTGACAACACTTTTGCTGTCATCTTCTCTTCTGGATAAGGTTTAAACATGATGAGTAATGGAAATGTGGAACTCATATAGAAATAACTTGCCAAAATTTGCCACACTTCTAGTGAACTACAAAAAAACAAATTCATAACTTTGATAATGGTGAATAGTACATGCATTATTCACTATTAAAAATTCACAAAATTTTTATTTTTGTGTAGCTCACATGTTAACATATGTCATTTAGAAACATTATACACTTGTGGAATGCATCCATATGAACATACGTATAAAAACCTATGATTTTTTCAAACTTCAAACTATGGTTTTTGATAATTTTTAAATTGAAGCTCCAAAATTTCTCACTCGCAAAACCTATCAGATAAACAGGAATGCAATTGCTAAATTAGCAATAATAAGCAACCTTCCAAAAAGTGCTACAATTTTAGGAAAATTTAACCCACTCAGATGCACATTAGTGAAATTCCACCCAAAAGCAAGTTTGAACAAGTTCTCCCCAAAAAGGAAAACTCAATAAAATAATGATAAAAATAATTCGTTTGAGCACCTGGTTAGCACGCACGTGCACAACGCAACACAGTACAAACTCATGCTACACAAATCATTATAACTTTCATACATGAGAACAACAAATAGCTAAGTTGCTTTATTTCACTCTTTACGAATATTGGCCCCAAAGGCCTAGTAGTTCCCAGCTAGCAACTTTGCATGAGTTATCATTTTGTCCTTTTTCCTCTGCCTTCTTGCCAAGCTCCAGTATCATATTGACAGGTGAAGACCACCTCGCATCATGTGCGGTCGGATGAGCATCGCCAGTGATGCTCATCTCGAAAGTGCTTTATAGAGCTGACCACTTGAAAATTCTTTTGCCCAAGCATGCTAAGCATAGTACACAATGTACGCTAACAGTTCAATGCATGATACTAAGGGGATACTATAGGGATTGGATTCAATTAACGCAAATCAGGAAGTACGTGGCACGAGACCCATTTTTATGAAATTCTTTATTACTGTGACTATATGGTCCATGAACCCAATGCTTGTCCATTTGGAAAATTAAAGAGATAAGAGTAAATGTACTTACACATACCACCTGCTAGTGAAGGTACTACTGTGTATCTAGGGGCTATCCAATCACAATCACAGCAGATCTCATCAAGCTCCTGCATTGACAAGTGTCATAGATACATATTGCATTTAAAAATTTAATGCATCCGTTTAGAACAAGGTTTCTTAACATGCATTTATCGCGTTGGGAAAGTGCCCCTTCAAGTTCAATCCCATCATGTTAGTGCTCTTGGTTTCGCCATCATCACCTAAGAAAGTTAGATTGGCAGTTGTCATTATATTTGAGCTAGGTTCCTTGTATTTCTCCATTATTGACAACACTTTTGCTGTCATCTTCTCTTCTGGATAAGGTTTAAACATGATGAGTAATGGAAATGTGGAACTCATATAGAAATAACTTGCCAAAATTTGCCACACTTCTAGTGAACTACAAAAAAACAAATTCATAACTTTGATAATGGTGAATAATACATGCATTATTCACTATTAAAAATTCACAAAATTTTTATTTTTGTGTAGCTCACATGTTAACATATGTCATCTAGAAACATTATACACTTGTGGAATGCATCCATATGAACATACGTATAAAAACCTATGATTTTTTCAAACTTCAAACTATGGTTTTTGATAATTTTTAAATTGAAGCTCCAAAATTTCTCACTCTCAAAACCTATCAGATAAACAGGAATGCAATTGCTAAATTATCAATAATAAGCAACCTTCCAAAAAGTGCTACAATTTTAGGAAAATTTAACCCACTCAGATGCACATTAGTGAAATTCCACCCAAAAGCAAGTTTGAACAAGTTCCCCCCAAAAAGGAAAACTCAATAAAATAATGATAAAAATAATTCGTTTGAGCACCTGGTTAGCACGCACGTGCACAACACAACACAGTACAAACTCATGCTACACAAATCATTATAACTTTCATACATGAGAACAACAAATAGCTAAGTTGCTTTATTTCACTCTTTACGAATATTGGCCCCAAAGGCCTAGTAGTTCCTAGCTAGCAACTTTGCATGAGTTATCATTTTGTCCTTTTTCCTCTGCCTTCTTGCCAAGCTCCAGTATCATATTGGCAGGTGAAGACCACCTCGCATCATGTGCGGTCGGATGAGCATCGCCAGTGATGCTCATCTCGAAAGTGCTTTATAGAGCTGACCACTTGAAAATTCTTTTGCCCAAGCATGCTAAGCATAGTACACAATGTACGCTAACAGTTCAATGCATGATACTAAGGGGATACTATAGGGATTGGATTCAATTAACGCAAATCAGAAAGTACGTGGCACGAGACCCATTTTTATGAAATTCTTTATTACTGTGACTATATGGTCCATGAACCCAATGCTTGTCCATTTGGAAAATTAAAGAGATAAGAGTAAATGTACTTACACATACCATCTGCTAGTGAAGGTACTACTGTGTATCTAGGGGCTATCCAATCACAATCACAGCAGATCTCATCAGGCTCCTGCATTGCCAAGTGTCAAAGATACATATTGCATTTAAAAATTTAATGCATCCGTTTAGCACAAGGTTTCTTACCATGCATTTATCGCGTTGGGAAAGTGCCCCCTTCAAGTTCAATCCCATCATGTTAGTGCTCTTGGTTTCGCCATCATCGCCTAAGAAAGTTAGATTGGCAGCTTTCATTATATTTGAGCTAGGTTCCTTGTATTTCTCCATTATTGACAACACTTTTGCTGTCATCTTCTCTTCTGGATAAGGTTTAAAGATGATGAGTAATGGAAATGTGGAACTCATATAGAAATAACTTGCCAAAATTTGCCACACTTCTAGTGAACTACAAAAAAACAAATTCATAACTTTGATAATGGTGAACAGTACATGCATTGTTCATTATTAAAAATTCACAAAATTTTCATTTTTGTGTAGCTCACATGTTAACATATTTCATCTAGAAACATTATACACTTGTGGAATGCATCCATATGAACATACGTACAAAAACCTATGATTTTTTCAAACTTCAAACTATGGTTTTTGATAATTTTAAAATCGAAGCTCCAAAATTTCTCACTCGCAAAACCTATCAGATAAACAGGAATGCAATTGCTAAATTAGCAATAATAAGCAACCTTCCAAAAAGTGCTACAATTTTAGGAAAATTTAACCCACTCAGATGCACATTAGTGAAATTCCACCCAAAAGCAAGTTTGAACAAGTTCCCCCCAAAAAGGAAAACTCAATAAAATAATGGTAAAAATAATTCGTTTGAGCACCTGGTTAGCACGCACGTGCACAACGCAACACAGTACAAACTCATGCTACACAAATCATTATAACTTTCATACATGAGAACAACAAATAGCTAAGTTGCTTTATTTCACTCTTTACGAATATTTGCCCCAAAGGCCTAGTAGTTCCCAGCTAGCAACTTTGCATGAGTTATCATTTTGTCCTTTTTCCTCTGCCTTCTTGCCAAGCTCCAGTATCATATTGGCAGGTGAAGACCACCTCGCATCATGTGCGGTCGGATGAGCATCGCCAGTGATGCTCATCTCGAAAGTGCTTTATAGAGCTAACCACTTGAAAATTCTTTTGCCCAAGCATGCTAAGCATAGTACACAATGTACGCTAACAGTTCAATGCATGATACTAAGGGGATACTATAGGGATTGGATTCAATTAACGCTAATCAGGATGTACGTGGCACGAGACCCATTTTTATGAAATTCTTTATTACTGTGACTATATGGTCCATGAACCCAATGCTTGTCCATTTGGAAAATTAAAGAGATAAGAGTAAATGTACTTACACATACCATCTGCTAGTGAAGGTACTACTGTGTATCTAGGGGCTATCCAATCACAATCACAGCAGATCTCATCAAGCTCCTGCTGTGACAAGTGTCATAGAAACATATTGCATTTAAAAATTTAATGCATCCGTTTAGCACAAGGTTTCTTACCATGCATTTATCGCGTTGGGAAAGTGCCCCTTCAAGTTCAATCCCATCATGTTAGTGCTATTGGTTTCGCCATCATCGCCTAAGAAAGTTAGATTGGCAGCTGTCATTATATTTGAGCTAGGTTCCTTGTATTTCTCCATTATTGACAAAACTTTTGCTGTCATCTTCTCTTCTGGATAAGGTTTAAACATGATGAGTAATGGAAATGTGGAACTCATATAGAAATAACTTGCCAAAATTTGCCACACTTCTAGTGAACTACAAAAAAACAAATTCATAACTTTGATAATGGTGAACAGTACATGCATTGTTCACTATTAAAAATTCACAAAATTTTTATTTTTGTGTAGCTCACATGTTAACATATTTCATCTAGAAACATTATACACTTGTGGAATGCATCCATATGAACATACGTACAAAAACCTATGATTTTTTCAAACTTCAAACTATGGTTTTTGATAATTTTAAAAT
>NC_057808.1:404380312-404413334 GCF_018294505.1 Triticum aestivum
AATCAGAAAGTACGTGGCACGAGACCCATTTTTATGAAATTCTTTATTACTGTGACTATATGGTCCATGAACCCAATGCTTGTCCATTTGGAAAATTAAAGAGATAAGAGTAAATGTACTTACACATACCATCTGCTAGTGAAGGTACTACTGTGTATCTAGGGGCTATCCAATCACAATCACAGCAGATCTCATCAGGCTCCTGCATTGCCAAGTGTCAAAGATACATATTGCATTTAAAAATTTAATGCATCCGTTTAGCACAAGGTTTCTTACCATGCATTTATCGCGTTGGGAAAGTGCCCCCTTCAAGTTCAATCCCATCATGTTAGTGCTCTTGGTTTCGCCATCATCGCCTAAGAAAGTTAGATTGGCAGCTGTCATTATATTTGAGCTAGGTTCCTTGTATTTCTCCATTATTGACAAAACTTTTGCTGTCATCTTCTCTTCTGGATAAGGTTTAAACATGATGAGTAATGGAAATGTGGAACTCATATAGAAATAACTTGCCAAAATT
Organism: Triticum aestivum; assembly: GCF_018294505.1. Classification (NCBI taxonomy): domain Eukaryota; kingdom Viridiplantae; phylum Streptophyta; class Magnoliopsida; order Poales; family Poaceae; genus Triticum; species Triticum aestivum. The sequence continues at coordinate 404,380,830 of NC_057808.1, forward strand.
TGCCACACTTCTAGTGAACTACAAAAAAACAAATTCATAACTTTGATAATGGTGAACAGTACATGCATTGTTCACTATTAAAAATTCACAAAATTTTTATTTTTGTGTAGCTCACATGTTAACATATTTCATCTAGAAACATTATACACTTGTGGAATGCATCCATATGAACATACGTACAAAAACCTATGATTTTTTCAAACTTCAAACTATGGTTTTTGATAATTTTAAAATCAAAGCTCCAAAATTTCTCACTCGCAAAACCTATCAGATAAACAGGAATGCAATTGCTAAATTAGCAATAATAAGCAACCTTCCGAAAAGTGCTACAATTTTAGGAAAATTTAACCCACTCAGATGCACATTAGTGAAATTCCACCCAAAAGCAAGTTTGAACAAGTTCCCCCCAAAAAGGAAAACTCAATAAAATAATGGTAAAAATAATTCGTTTGAGCACCTGGTTAGCACGCACGTGCACAACGCAACACAGTACAAACTCATGCTACACAAATCATTATAACTTTCATACATCAGAACAACAAATAGCTAAGTTGCTTTATTTCACTCTTTACGAATATTTGCCCCAAAGGCCTAGTAGTTCCCAGCTAGCAACTTTGCATGAGTTATCATTTTGTCCTTTTTCCTCTGCCTTCTTGCCAAGCTCCAGTATCATATTGGCAGGTGAAGACCACCTCGCATCATGTGCGGTCGGATGAGCATCGCCAGTGATGCTCATCTCGAAAGTGCTTTATAGAGCTGACCACTTGAAAATTCTTTTGCCCAAGCATGCTAAGCATAGTACACAATGTACGCTAACAGTTCAATGCATGATACTAAGGGGATACTATAGGGATTGGATTCAATTAACGCTAATCAGGAAGTACGTGGCACGAGACCCATTTTTATGAAATTCTTTATTACTGTGACTATATGGTCCATGAACCCAATGCTTGTCCATTTGGAAAATTAAAGAGATAAGAGTAAATGTACTTACACATACCATCTGCTAGTGAAGGTACTACTGTGTATCTAGGGGCTATCCAATCACAATCACAGCAGATCTCATCAAGCTCCTGCTGTGACAAGTGTCATAGAAGCATATTGCATTTAAAAATTTAATGCATCCGTTTAGCACAAGGTTTCTTAACATGCATTTATCGCGTTGGGAAAGTGCCCCTTCAAGTTCAATCCCATCATGTTAGTGCTCTTGGTTTCGCCATCATCGCCTAAGAAAGTTAGATTGGCAGCTGTCATTATATTTGAGCTAGGTTCCTTGTATTTCTCCATTATTGACAAAACTTTTGCTGTCATCTTCTCTTCTGGATAAGGTTTAAACATGATGAGTAATGGAAATGTGGAACTCATATAGAAATAACTTGCCAAAATTTGCCACACTTCTAGTGAACTACAAAAAAACAAATTCATAACTTTGATAATGGTGAACAGTACATGCATTGTTCACTATTAAAAATTCACAAAATTTTTATTTTTGTGTAGCTCACATGTTAACATATTTCATCTAGAAACATTATACACTTGTGGAATGCATCCATATGAACATACGTACAAAAACCTATGATTTTTTCAAACTTCAAACTATGGTTTTTGATAATTTTAAAATTGAAGCTCCAAAATTTCTCACTCGCAAAACCTATCAGATAAACAGGAATGCAATTGCTAAATTAGCAATAATAAGCTACCTTCCAAAAAGTGCTACAATTTTAGGAAAATTTAACCCACTCAGATGCACATTAGTGAAATTCCACCCAAAAGCAAGTTTGAACAAGTTCCCCCCAAAAAGGAAAACTCAATAAAATAATGGTAAAAATAATTCGTTTGAGCACCTGGTTAGCACGCACGTGCACAACGCAACACAGTACAAACTCATGCTACACAAATCATTATAACTTTCATACATGAGAACAACAAATAGCTAAGTTGCTTTATTTCACTCTTTACGAATATTGGCCCCAAAGGCCTAGTACTTCCCAGCTAGCAACTTTGCATGAGTTATAATTTTGTCCTTTTTCCTCTGCCTTCTTGCCAAGCTCCAGTATCATATTGGCAGGTGAAGACCACCTCGCATCATGTGCGGTCGGATGAGCATCGCCAGTGATGCTCATCTCGAAAGTGCTTTATAGAGCTGACCACTTGAAAATTCTTTTGCCCAAGCATGCTAAGCATAGTACACAATGTACGCTAACAGTTCAATGCATGATACTAAGGGGATACTATAGGGATTGGATTCAATTAACGCAAATCAGAAAGTACGTGGCACGAGACCCATTTTTATGAAATTCTTTATTACTGTGACTATATGGTCCATGAACCCAATGCTTGTCCATTTGGAAAATTAAAGAGATAAGAGTAAATGTACTTACACATACCATCTGCTAGTGAAGGTACTACTGTGTATCTAGGGGCTATCCAATCACAATCACAGCAGATCTCATCAGGCTCCTGCATTGCCAAGTGTCAAAGATACATATTGCATTTAAAAATTTAATGCATCCGTTTAGCACAAGGTTTCTTACCATGCATTTATCGCGTTGGGAAAGTGCCCCCTTCAAGTTCAATCCCATCATGTTAGTGCTCTTGGTTTCGCCATCATCGCCTAAGAAAGTTAGATTGGCAGCTTTCATTATATTTGAGCTAGGTTCCTTGTATTTCTCCATTATTGACAACACTTTTGCTGTCATCTTCTCTTCTGGATAAGGTTTAAAGATGATGAGTAATGGAAATGTGGAACTCATATAGAAATAACTTGCCAAAATTTGCCACACTTCTAGTGAACTACAAAAAAACAAATTCATAACTTTGATAATGGTGAACAGTACATGCATTGTTCATTATTAAAAATTCACAAAATTTTCATTTTTGTGTAGCTCACATGTTAACATATTTCATCTAGAAACATTATACACTTGTGGAATGCATCCATATGAACATACGTACAAAAACCTAAGATTTTTTCAAACTTCAAACTATGGTTTTTGATAATTTTTAAATTGAAGCTCCAAAATTTCTCACTCGCAAAACCTATCAGATAAACAGGAATGCAATTGCTAAATTATCAATAATAAGCAACCTTCCGAAAAGTGCTACAATTTTAGGAAAATTTAACCCACTCAGATGCACATTAGTGAAATTCCACCCAAAAGCAAGTTTGAACAAGTTCCCCCCAAAAAGGAAAACTCAATAAAATAATGATAAAAATAATTCGTTTGAGCACCTGGTTAGCACGCACGTGCACAACGCAACACAGTACAAACTCATGCTACACAAATCATTATAACTTTCATACATGAGAACAACAAATAGCTAAGTTGCTTTATTTCACTCTTTACGAATATTGGCCCCAAAGGCCTAGTAGTTCCCAGCTAGCAACTTTGCATGACTTATCATTTTGTCCTTTTTCCTCTGCCTTCTTGCCAAGCTCCAGTATCATATTGGCAGGTGAAGACCACCTCGCATCATGTGCGGTCGGATGAGCATCGCCAGTGATGCTCATCTCGAAAGTGCTTTATAGAGCTGACCACTTGAAAATTCTTTTGCCCAAGCATGCTAAGCATAGTACACAATGTACGCTAACAGTTCAATGCATGATACTAAGGGGATACTATAGGGATTGGATTCAATTAACGCAAATCAGAAAGTACGTGGCACGAGACCCATTTTTATGAAATTCTTTATTACTGTGACTATATGGTCCATGAACCCAATGCTTGTCCATTTGGAAAATTAAAGAGATAAGAGTAAATGTACTTACACATACCATCTGCTAGTGAAGGTACTACTGTGTATCTAGGGGCTATCCAATCACAATCACAGCAGATCTCATCAGGCTCCTGCATTGCCAAGTGTCAAAGATACATATTGCATTTAAAAATTTAATGCATCCGTTTAGCACAAGGTTTCTTACCATGCATTTATCGCGTTGGGAAAGTGCCCCCTTCAAGTTCAATCCCATCATGTTAGTGCTCTTGGTTTCGCCATCATCGCCTAAGAAAGTTAGATTGGCAGTTTTCATTATATTTGAGCTAGGTTCCTTGTATTTCTCCATTATTGACAACACTTTTGCTGTCATCTTCTCTTCTGGATAAGGTTTAAAGATGATGAGTAATGGAAATGTGGAACTCATATAGAAATAACTTGCCAAAATTTGCCACACTTCTAGTGAACTACAAAAAAACAAATTCATAACTTTGATAATGGTGAACAGTACATGCATTGTTCATTATTAAAAATTCACAAAATTTTCATTTTTGTGTAGCTCACATGTTAACATATTTCATCTAGAAACATTATACACTTGTGGAATGCATCCATATGAACATACGTACAAAAACCTATGATTTTTTCAAACTTCAAACTATGGTTTTTGATAATTTTAAAATGGAAGCTCCAAAATTTCTCACTCGCAAAACCTATCAGATAAACAGGAATGCAATTGCTAAATTAGCAATAATAAGCAACCTTCCAAAAAGTGCTACAATTTTAGGAAAATTTAACCCACTCAGATGCACATTAGTGAAATTCCACCCAAAAGCAAGTTTGAACAAGTTCCCCCCAAAAAGGAAAACTCAATAAAATAATGGTAAAAATAATTCGTTTGAGCACCTGGTTAGCACGCACGTGCACAACGCAACACAGTACAAACTCATGCTACACAAATCATTATAACTTTCATACATGAGAACAACAAATAGCTAAGTTGCTTTATTTCACTCTTTACGAATATTTGCCCCAAAGGCCTAGTAGTTCCCAGCTAGCAACTTTGCATGAGTTATCATTTTGTCCTTTTTCCTCTGCCTTCTTGCCAAGCTCCAGTATCATATTGGCAGGTGAAGACCACCTCGCATCATGTGCGGTCGGATGAGCATCGCCAGTGATGCTCATCTCGAAAGTGCTTTATAGAGCTGACCACTTGAAAATTCTTTTGCCCAAGCATGCTAAGCATAGTACACAATGTACGCTAACAGTTCAATGCATGATACTAAGGGGATACTATAGGGATTGGATTCAATTAACGCTAATCAGGAAGTACGTGGCACGAGACCCATTTTTATGAAATTCTTTATTACTGTGACTATATGGTCCATGAACCCAATGCTTGTCCATTTGGAAAATTAAAGAGATAAGAGTAAATGTACTTACACATACCATCTGCTAGTGAAGGTACTACTGTGTATCTAGGGGCTATCCAATCACAATCACAGCAGATCTCATCAAGCTCCTGCTGTGACAAGTGTCATAGAAACATATTGCATTTAAAAATTTAATGCATCCGTTTAGCACAAGGTTTCTTAACATGCATTTATCGCGTTGGGAAAGTGCCCCTTCAAGTTCAATCCCATCATGTTAGTGCTCTTGGTTTCGCCATCATCGCCTAAGAAAGTTAGATTGGCAGCTGTCATTATATTTGAGCTAGGTTCCTTGTATTTCTCCATTATTGACAAAACTTTTGCTGTCATCTTCTCTTCTGGATAAGGTTTAAACATGATGAGTAATGGAAATGTGGAACTCATATAGAAATAACTTGCCAAAATTTGCCACACTTCTAGTGAACTACAAAAAAACAAATTCATAACTTTGATAATGGTGAACAGTACATGCATTGTTCACTATTAAAAATTCACAAAATTTTTATTTTTGTGTAGCTCACATGTTAACATATTTCATCTAGAAACATTATACACTTGTGGAATGCATCCATATGAACATACGTACAAAAACCTATGATTTTTTCAAACTTCAAACTATGGTTTTTGATAATTTTAAAATTGAAGCTCCAAAATTTCTCACTCGCAAAACCTATCAGATAAACAGGAATGCAATTGCTAAATTAGCAATAATAAGCTACCTTCCAAAAAGTGCTACAATTTTAGGAAAATTTAACCCACTCAGATGCACATTAGTGAAATTCCACCCAAAAGCAAGTTTGAACAAGTTCCCCCCAAAAAGGAAAACTCAATAAAATAATGGTAAAAATAATTCGTTTGAGCACCTGGTTAGCACGCACGTGCACAACGCAACACAGTACAAACTCATGCTACACAAATCATTATAACTTTCATACATCAGAACAACAAATAGCTAAGTTGCTTTATTTCACTCTTTACGAATATTTGCCCCAAAGGCCTAGTAGTTCCCAGCTAGCAACTTTGCATGAGTTATCATTTTGTCCTTTTTCCTCTGCCTTCTTGCCAAGCTCCATTATCATATTGGCAGGTGAAGACCACCTCGCATCATGTGCGGTCGGATGAGCATCGCCAGTGATGCTCATCTCGAAAGTGCTTTATAGACTGACCACTTGAAAATTCTTTTGCCCAAGCATGCTAAGCATAGTACACAATGTACGCTAACAGTTCAATGCATGATACTAAGGGGATACTATAGGGATTGGATTCAATTAACGCTAATCAGGAAGTACGTGGCACGAGACCCATTTTTATGAAATTCTTTATTACTGTGACTATATGGTCCATGAACCCAATGCTTGTCCATTTGGAAAATTAAAGAGATAATAGTAAATGTACTTACACATACCATCTGCTAGTGAAGGTACTACTGTGTATCTAGGGGCTATCCAATCACAATCACAGCAGATCTCATCAAGCTCCTGCAGTGACAAGTGTCATAGATACATATTGCATTAAAAAATTTAATGCATCCGTTTAGCACAAGGTTTCTTAACATGCATTTATCGCGTTGGGAAAGTGCCCCTTCAAGTTCAATCCCATCATGTTAGTGCTCTTGGTTTCGCCATCATCGCCTAAGAAAGTTAGATTGGCAGCTGTCATTATATTTGAGCTAGGTTCCTTGTATTTCTCCATTATTGACAACACTTTTGCTGTCATCTTCTCTTCTGGATAAGGTTTAAACATGATGAGTAATGGAAATGTGGAACTCATATAGAAATAACTTGCCAAAATTTCCCACACTTCTAGTGAACTACAAAAAAACAAATTCATAACTTTGATAATGGTGAACAGTACATGCATTGTTCACTATTAAAAATTCACAAAATTTTTATTTTTGTGTAGCTCACATGTTAACATATTTCATCTAGAAACATTATACACTTGTGGAATGCATCCATATGAACATACGTACAAAAACCTATGATTTTTTCAAACTTTAAACTATGGTTTTTGATAATTTTAAAATTGAAGCTCCAAAATTTCTCACTCGCAAAACCTATCAGATAAACAGGAATGCAATTGCTAAATTAGCAATAATAAGCTACCTTCCAAAAAGTGCTACAATTTTAGGAAAATTTAACCCACTCAGATGCACATTAGTGAAATTCCACCCAAAAGCAAGTTTGAACAAGTTCCCCCCAAAAAGGAAAACTCAATAAAATAATGGTAAAAATAATTTGTTTGAGCACCTGGTTAGCACGCACGTGCACAACGCAACACAGTACAAACTCATGCTACACAAATCATTATAACTTTCATACATGAGAACAACAAATAGCTAAGTTGCTTTATTTCACTCTTTACGAATATTTGCCCCAAAGGCCTAGTAGTTCCCAGCTAGCAACTTTGCATGAGTTATCATTTTGTCCTTTTTCCTCTGCCTTCTTGCCAAGCTCCAGTATCATATTGGCAGGTGAAGACCACCTCGCATCATGTGCGGTCGGATGAGCATCGCCAGTGATGCTCATCTCGAAAGTGCTTTATAGAGCTGACCACTTGAAAATTCTTTTGCCCAAGCATGCTAAGCATAGTACACAATGTACGCTAACAGTTCAATGCATGATACTAAGGGGATACTATAGGGATTGGATTCAATTAACGCTAATCAGGAAGTACGTGGCACGAGACCCATTTTTATGAAATTCTTTAATACTGTGACTATATGGTCCATGAACCCAATGCTTGTCCATTTGGAAAATTAAAGAGATAAGAGTAAATGTACTTACACATACCATATGCTAGTGAAGGTACTACTGTGTATCTAGGGGCTATCCAATCACAATCACAGCAGATCTCATCAAGCTCCTGCAGTGACAAGTGTCATAGATACATATTGCATTTAAAAATTTAATGCATCCGTTTAGCACAAGGTTTCTTAACATGCATTTATCGCGTTGGGAAAGTGCCCCTTCAAGTTCAATCCCATCATGTTAGTGCTCTTGGTTTCGCCATCATCGCCTAAGAAAGTTAGATTGGCAGCTGTCATTATATTTGAGCTAGGTTCCTTGTATTTCTCCATTATTGACAACACTTTTGCTGTCATCTTCTCTTCTGGATAAGGTTTAAACATGATGAGTAATGGAAATGTGGAACTCATATAGAAATAACTTGCCAAAATTTGCCACACTTCTAGTGAACTACAAAAAAACAAATTCATAACTTTGATAATGGTGAACAGTACATGCATTGTTCACTATTAAAAATTCACAAAATTTTTATTTTTGTGTAGCTCACATGGTAACATATTTCATCTAGAAACATTATACACTTGTGGAATGCATCCATATGAACATACGTACAAAAACCTATGATTTTTTCAAACTTCAAACTATGGTTTTTGATAATTTTAAAATTGAAGCTCCAAAATTTCTCACTCGCAAAACCTATCAGATAAACAGGAATGCAATTGCTAAATTAGCAATAATAAGCTACCTTCCAAAAAGTGCTACAATTTTAGGAAAATTTAACCCACTCAGATGCACATTAGTGAAATTCCACCCAAAAGCAAGTTTGAACAAGTTCCCCCCAAAAAGGAAAACTCAATAAAATAATGGTAAAAATAATTTGTTTGAGCACCTGGTTAGCACGCACGTGCACAACGCAACACAGTACAAACTCATGCTACACAAATCATTATAACTTTCATACATGAGAACAACAAATAGCTAAGTTGCTTTATTTCACTCTTTACGAATATTTGCCCCAAAGGCCTAGTAGTTCCCAGCTAGCAACTTTGCATGAGTTATCATTTTGTCCTTTTTCCTCTGCCTTCTTGCCAAGCTCCAGTATCATATTGGCAGGTGAAGACCACCTCGCATCATGTGCGGTCGGATGAGCATCGCCAGTGATGCTCATCTCGAAAGTGCTTTATAGAGCTGACCACTTGAAAATTCTTTTGCCCAAGCATGCTAAGCATAGTACACAATGTACGCTAACAGTTCAATGCATGATACTAAGGGGATACTATAGGGATTGGATTCAATTAACGCTAATCAGGAAGTACGTGGCACGAGACCCATTTTTATGAAATTCTTTAATACTGTGACTATATGGTCCATGAACCCAATGCTTGTCCATTTGGAAAATTAAAGAGATAAGAGTAAATGTACTTACACATACCATCTGCTAGTGAAGGTACTACTGTGTATCTAGGGGCTATCCAATCACAATCACAGCAGATCTCATCAAGCTCCTGCAGTGACAAGTGTCATAGATACATATTGCATTTAAAAATTTAATGCATCCGTTTAGCACAAGGTTTCTTAACATGCATTTATCGCGTTGGGAAAGTGCCCCTTCAAGTTCAATCCCATCATGTTAGTGCTCTTGGTTTCGCCATCATCGCCTAAGAAAGTTAGATTGGCAGCTGTCATTATATTTGAGCTAGGTTCCTTGTATTTCTCCATTATTGACAACACTTTTGCTGTCATCTTCTCTTCTGGATAAGGTTTAAACATGATGAGTAATGGAAATGTGGAACTCATATAGAAATAACTTGCCAAAATTTGCCACACTTCTAGTGAACTACAAAAAAACAAATTCATATCTTTGATAATGGTGAATAGTACATGCATTGTTCACTATTAAAAATTCACAAAATTTTTATTTTTGTGTAGCTCACATGTTAACATATTTCATCTAGAAACATTATACACTTGTGGAATGCATCCATATGAACATACGTACAAAAACCTATGATTTTTTCAAACTTCAAACTATGGTTTTTGATAATTTTAAAATTGAAGCTCCAAAATTTCTCACTCGCAAAACCTATCAAATAAACAGGAATGCAATTGCTAAATTAGCAATAATAAGCTACCTTCCAAAAAGTGCTACAATTTTAGGAAAATTTAACCCACTCAGATGCACATTAGTGAAATTCCACCCAAAAGCAAGTTTGAACAAGTTCCCCCCAAAAAGGAAAACTCAATAAAATAATGGTAAAAATAATTCGTTTGAATACCTGGTTAGCACGCACGTGCACAACGCAACACAGTACAAACTCATGCTACACAAATCATTATAACTTTCATACATCAGAACAACAAATAACTAAGTTGCTTTATTTCACTCTTTACGAATATTTGCCCCAAAGGCCTAGTAGTTCCCAACTAGCAGCTTTGCATGAGTTATCATTTTGTCCTTTTTCCTCTGCCTTCTTGCCAAGCTCCAGTATCATATTGGGAGCAGAAGACCACCTCGCATCATGTGCGGTCGGATGAGCATCGCCAGTGATGCTCATCTCGAAAGTGCTTTATAGAGCTGACCACTTGAAAATTCTTTTGCCCAAGCATGCTAAGCATAGTACACAATGTACGCTAACAGTTCAATGCATGATACTAAGGGGATACTATAGGGATTGGATTCAATTAACGCAAATCAGGAAGTACGTGGCACGAGACCCATTTTTATGAAATTCTTTATTACTGTGACTATATGGTCCATGAACCCAATGCTTGTCCATTTGGAAAATTAAAGAGATAAGAGTAAATGTACTTACACATACCATCTGCTAGTGAAGGTACTACTGTGTATCTAGGGGCTATCCAATCGCAATCACAGCAGATCTCATCAAGCTCCTGTAGTGACAAGTGTCATAGATACATATTGCATTTAAAAATTTAATGCATCCGTTTAGCACAAGGTTTCTTAACATGCATTTATCGCGTTGGGAAAGTGCCCCTTCAAGTTCAATCCCATCATATTAGTGCTCTTGGTTTCGCCATCATCGCCTAAGAAAGTTAGATTGGCAACTGTCATTATATTTGAGCTAGGTTCCTTGTATTTCTACATTATTGACAACACTTTTGGTGTCATCTTCTCTTTTGGATAAGGTTTAAACATGATGAGTAATGGAAATGTGGAACTCATATAGAAATAACTTGCCAAAATTTGCCACACTTCTAGTGAACTACAAAAAAACAAATTCATAACTTTGATAATGGTGAATAGTACATGCATTATTCACTATTAAAAATTCACAAAATTTTTATTTTTGTGTAGCTCACATGTTAACATATTTCATCTAGAAACATTATACACTTGTGGAATGCATCCATATGAACATACGTATAAAAACCTATGATTTTTTCAAACTTCAAACTATGGTTTTTGATAATTTTAAAATTGAAGCTCCAAAATTTCTCACTCGCAAAACCTATCAGATAAACAGGAATGCAATTGCTAAATTAGCAATAATAAGCAACCTTCCAAAAAGTGCTACAATTTTAGGAAAATTTAACCCACTCAGATGCACATTAGTGAAATTCCACCCAAAAGCAAGTTTGAACAAGTTCCCCCCAAAAAGGAAAACTCAATAAAATAATGGTAAAAATAATTCGTTTGAGCACCTGGTTAGCACGCACGTGCACAACGCAACACAGTACAAACTCATGCTACACAAATCATTATAACTTTCATACATCAGAACAACAAATAGCTAAGTTGCTTTATTTCACTCTTTACGAATATTTGCCCCAAAGGCCTAGTAGTTCCCAGCTAGCAACTTTGCATGAGTTATCATTTTGTCCTTTTTCCTCTGCCTTCTTGCCAAGCTCCAGTATCATATTGGCAGGTGAAGACCACCTCGCATCATGTGCGGTCGGATGAGCATCGCCAGTGATGCTCATCTCGAAAGTGCTTTATAGAGCTGAGCACTTGAAAATTCTTTTGCCCAAGCATGCTAAGCATAGTACACAATGTACGCTAACAGTTCAATGCATGATACTAAGGGGATACTATAGGGATTGGATTCAATTAACGCTAATCAGGAAGTACGTGGCACGAGACCCATTTTTATGAAATTCTTTATTACTGTGACTATATGGTCCATGAACCCAATGCTTGTCCATTTGGAAAATTAAAGAGATAAGAGTAAATGTACTTACACATACCATCTGCTAGTGAAGGTACTACTGTGTATCTAGGGCCAATCGAATCTAGATACATATTGCATTTAAAAATTTAATGCATCCGTTTAGCACAAGGTTTCTTAACATGCATTTATCGCGTTGGGAAAGTGCCCCTTCAAGTTCAATCCCATCATGTTAGTGCTCTTGGTTTCGCCATCATCGCCTAAGAAAGTTAGATTGGCAGCTGTCATTATATTTGAGCTAGGTTCCTTGTATTTCTCCATTATTGACAACACTTTTGCTGTCATCTTCTCTTCTGGATAAGGTTTAAACATGATGAGTAATGGAAATGTGGAACTCATATAGAAATAACCTGCCAAAATTTGCCACACTTCTAGTGAACTACAAAAAAACAAATTCATAACTTTGATAATGGTGAATAGTACATGCATTATTCACTATTAAAAATTCACAAAATTTTTATTTTTGTGTAGCTCACATGTTAACATATTTCATCTAGAAACATTATACACTTGTGGAATGCATCCATATGAACATACGTATAAAAACCTATGATTTTTTCAAACTTCAAACTATGGTTTTTGATAATTTTAAAATTGAAGCTCCAAAATTTCTCACTCGCAAAACCTATCAGATAAACAAGAATGCAATTGCTAAATTAGCAATAATAAGCAACCTAACAAAAAGTGCTACAATTTTAGGAAAATTTAACCCACTCAGATGCACATTAGTGAAATTCCACCCAAAAGCAAGTTTGAACAAGTTCCCCCCAAAAAGGAAAACTCAATAAAATAATGGTAAAAATAATTCGTTTGAGCACCTGGTTAGCACGCACGTGCACAACGCAACACAGTACAAACTCATGCTACACAAATCATTATAACTTTCATACATGAGAACAACAAATAGCTAAGTTGCTTTATTTCACTCTTTACGAATATTGGCCCCAAAGGCCTAGTAGTTCCCAGCTAGCAACTTTGCATGAGTTATCATTTTGTCCTTTTTCCTCTGCCTTCTGGCCAAGCTCCAGTATCATATTGGCAGGTGAAGACCACCTCGCACCATGTGCGGTCGGATGAGCATCGCCAGTGATGCTCATCTCGAAAGTGCTTTATAGAGCTGACCACTTGAAAATTCTTTTGCCCAAGCATGCTAAGCGTAGTACACAATGTACGCTAACAGTTCAATGCATGATACTAAGGGGATACTATAGGGATTGGATTCAATTAACGCTAATCAGGAAGTACGTGGCACGAGACCCATTTTTATGAAATTCTTTATTACTGTGACTATATGGTCCATGAACCCAATGCTTGTCCATTTGGAAAATTAAAGAGATAAGAGTAAATCTACTTACACATACCATCTGCTAGTGAAGGTACTACTGTGTATCTAGGGGCTATCCAATCACAATCACAGCAGATCTCATCAAGCTCCTGCATTGACAAGTGTCATAGATACATATTGCATTTAAAAATTTAATGCATCCGTTTAGCACAAGGTTTCTTAACATGCATTTATCGCGTTGGGAAAGTGCCCCTTCAAGTTCAATCCCATCATGTTAGTGCTCTTGGTTTCGCCATCATCGCCTAAGAAAGTTAGATTGGCAGCTGTCATTATATTTGAGCTAGGTTCCTTGTATTTCTCCATTATTGACAACACTTTTGCTGTCATCTTCTCTTCTGGATAAGGTTTAAACATGATGAGTAATGGAAATGTGGAACTCATATAGAAATAACTTGCCAAAATTTGCCACACTTCTAGTGAACTACAAAAAAACAAATTCATAACTTTGATAATGGTGAACAGTACATGCATTGTTCACTATTAAAAATTCCCAAAATTTTTATTTTTCTGTAGCTCACATGTTAACATATTTCATCTAGAAACATTATACACCTGTGGAATGCATCCATATGAACATACGTACAAAAACCTATGATTTTTTCAAACTTCAAACTATGGTTTTTGATAATTTTAAAATTGAAGCTCCAAAATTTCTCACTCGCAAAACCTATCAGATAAACAGGAATGCAATTGCTAAATTAGCAATAATAAGCTACCTTCCAAAAAGTGCTACAATTTTAGGAAAATTTAACCCACTCAGATGCACATTAGTGAAATTCCACCCAAAAGCAAGTTTGAACAAGTTCCCCCCAAAAAGGAAAACTCAATAAAATAATGGTAAAAATAATTCGTTTGAATACCTGGTTAGCACGCACGTGCACAACGCAACACAGTACAAACTCATGCTACACAAATCATTATAACTTTCATACATCAGAACAACAAATAACTAAGTTGCTTTATATCACTCTTTACGAATATTTGCCCCAAAGGCCTAGTAGTTCCCAGCTAGCAACTTTGCATGAGTTATCATTTTGTCCTTTTTCCTCTGCCTTCTTGCCAAGCTCCAGTATCATATTGGCAGCAGAAGACCACCTTGCATCATGTGCGGTCGGATGAGCATCGCCAGTGATGCTCATCTCGAAAGTGCTTTATAGAGCTGACCACTTGAAAATTCTTTTGCCCAAGCATGCTAAGCATAGTACACAATGTACGCTAACAGTTCAATGCATGATACTAAGGGGATACTATAGGGATTGGATTCAATTAACGCTAATCAGGAAGTACGTGGCACGAGACCCATTTTTATGAAATTCTTTATTACTGTGACTATATGGTCCATGAACCCAATGCTTGTCCATTTGGAAAATTAAAGAGATAAGAGTAAATGTACTTACACATACCATCTGCTAGTGAAGGTACTACTGTGTATCTAGGGCCAATCGAATCTAGATACATATTGCATTTAAAAATTTAATGCATCCGTTTAGCACAAGGTTTCTTAACATGCATTTATCGCGTTGGGAAAGTGCCCCTTCAAGTTCAATCCCATCATGTTAGTGCTCTTGGTTTCGCCATCATCGCCTAAGAAAGTTAGATTTGCAGCTGTCATTATATTTGAGCTAGGTTCCTTGTATTTCTCCATTATTGACAACACTTTTTCTGTCATCTTCTCTTCTGGATAAGGTTTAAACATGATGAGTAATGGAAATGTGGAACTCATATAGAAATAACCTGCCAAAATTTGCCACACTTCTAGTGAACTACAAAAAAACAAATTCATAACTTTGATAATGGTGAATAGTACATGCATTATTCACTATTAAAAATTCACAAAATTTTTATTTTTGTGTAGCTCACATGTTAACATATTTCATCTAGAAACATTATACACTTGTGGAATGCATCCATAGGAACATACGTATAAAAACCTATGATTTTTTCAAACTTCAAACCATGGTTTTTGATAATTTTAAAATTGAAGCTCCAAAATTTCTCACTCGCAAAACCTATCAGATAAACAAGAATGCAATTGCTAAATTAGCAATAATAAGCAACCTAACAAAAAGTGCTACAATTTTAGGAAAATTTATCCCACTCAGATGCACATTAGTGAAATTCCACCCAAAAGCAAGTTTGAACAAGTTCCCCCCAAAAAGGAAAACTCAATAAAATAATGGTAAAAATAATTCGTTTGAGCACCTGGTTAGCACGCACGTGCACAACGCAACACAGTACAAACTCATGCTACACAAATCATTATAACTTTCATACATGAGAACAACAAATAGCTAAGTTGCTTTATTTCACTCTTTACGAATATTGGCCCCAAAGGCCTAGTAGTTCCCAGCTAGCAACTTTGCATGAGTTATCATTTTGTCCTTTTTCCTCTGCCTTCTTGCCAAGCTCCAGTATCATATTGGCAGGTGAAGACCACCTCGCATCATGTGCGGTCGGATGAGCATCGCCAGTGATGCTCATCTCGAAAGTCCTTTATAGAGCTGACCACTTGAAAATTCTTTTGCCCAAGCATGCTAAGTATAGTACACAATGTACGCTAACAGTTCAATGCATGATACTAAGGGGATACTATAGGGATTGGATTCAATTAACGCTAATCAGGAAGTACGTGGCACGAGACCCATTTTTATGAAATTCTTTATTACTGTGACTATATGGTCCATGAACCCAATGCTTGTCCATTTGGAAAATTAAAGAGATAAGAGTAAATGTACTTACACATACCATCTGCTAGTGAAGGTACTACTGTGTATCTAGGGGCTATCCAATCACAATCACAGCAGATCTCATCAAGCTCCTGCATTGACAAGTGTCATAGATACATATTGCATTTAAAAATTTAATGCATCCGTTTAGCACAAGGTTTCTTAACATGCATTTATCGCGTTGGGAAAGTGCCCCTTCAAGTTCAATCCCATCATGTTAGTGCTCTTGGTTTCGCCATCATCGCCTAAGAAAGTTAGATTGGCAGCTGTCATTATATTTGAGCTAGGTTCCTTGTATTTCTCCATTATTGACAACACTTTTGCTGTCATCTTCTCTTCTGGATAAGGTTTAAACATGATGAGTAATGGAAATGTGGAACTCATATAGAAATAACTTGCCAAAATTTTCCACACTTCTAGTGAACTACAAAAAAACAAATTCATAACTTTGATAATGGTGAATAGTACATGCATTATTCATTATTAAAAATTCACAAAAATTTTATTTTTGTGTAGCTCACATGTTAACATATTTCATCTAGAAACATTATACACTTGTGGAATGCATCCATATGAACATACGTACAAAAACCTATGATTTTTTCAAACTTCGAACTATGGTTTTTGATAATTTTAAAATTGAAGCTCCAAAATTTCTTAGTCGCAAAACCTATCAGATAAACAGGAATGCAATTGCTAAATTAGCAATAATAAGCAACCTTCCAAAAAGTGCTACAATTTTAGGAAAATTTAACCCACTCAGATGCACATTAGTGAAATTCCACCCAAAAGCAAGTTTGAACAAGTTCCCCCCAAAAAGGAAAACTCAATAAAATAATGGTAAAAATAATTCGTTTGAGCACCTGGTTAGCACGCACGTGCACAACGCAACACAGTACAAACTCATGCTACACAAATCATTATAACTTTCATACATCAGAACAACAAATAGCTAAGTTGCTTTATTTCACTCTTTACGAATATTGGCCCCAAAGGCCTAGTAGTTCCCAGCTAGCAACTTTGCATGAGTTATCATTTTGTACTTTTTCCTCTGCCTTCTTGCCAAGCTCCAGTATCATATTGGCAGGTGCAGACCACCTCGCATCATGTGCGGTCGGATGAGGATCGCAAGTGATGCTCATCTCGAAAGTGGTTTATAGAGGTGACCACTTGAAAATTCTTTTGCCCAAGCATGCTAAGCATAGTACACAATGTACGCTAACAGTTCAATGCATGATACTAAGGGGATACTATAGGGATTTGATTCAATTAACGCTAATCAGGAAGTACGTGGCACAAGACCCATTTTTATGAAATTCTTTATTACTGTGCCTATATGGTCCATGAACCCAATGCTTGTCCATTTCGAAAATTATAGAGATAAGAGTAAATGTACTTACACATACCATCTGCTAGTGAAGGTACTACTGTGTATCTAGGGGCTATCCAATCACAATCACAGCAGATCTCATCAAGCTCCTGCATTGACAAGTGTCATAGATACATATTGCATTTAAAAATTTAATGCATCCGTTTGGCACAAGGTTTCTTAACATGCATTTATCGCGTTGGGAAAGTGCCCCTTCAAGTTCAATCCCATCATGTTAGTGCTCTTGGTTTCGCCATCATCGCCTAAGAAAGTTAGATTGGCAGCTGTCATTATATTTGAGCTAGGTTCCTTGTATTTCTCCATTATTGACAACACTTTTGCTGTCATATTCTCTTCTGGATAAGGTTTAAACATGATGAGTAATGGAAATGTGGAACTCATATAGAAATAACTTGCCAAAATTTGCCACACTTCTAGTGAACTACAAAAAAACAAATTCATAACTTTGATAATGGTGAACAGTACATGCATTGTTCATTATTAAAAATTCACAAAATTTTTATTTTTGTGTAGCTCACATGTTAACATATTTCATCTAGAAACATTATACACTTGTGGAATGCATCCATATGGACATACGTATAAAAACCTATGATTTTTTCAAACTTCAAACTATGGTTTTTGATAATTTTAAAATTGAAGCTCCAAAATTTCTCACTCGCAAAACCTATCAGATAAACAAGAATGCAATTGCTAAATTAGCAATAATAAGCAACCTTCCAAAAAGTGCTACAATTTTAGGAAAATTTAACCCACTCAGATGCACATTAGTGAAATTCCACCCAAAAGCAGGTTTGAACAAGTTCCTTCCAAAAAGGAAAACTCAATAAAATAATGGTAAAAATAATTCGTTTGAGCACCTGGTTAGCACGCACGTGCACAACGCAACACAGTACAAACTCATGCTACACAAATCATTATAACTTTCATACATGAGAACAACAAATAGCTAAGTTGCTTTATTTCACTCTTTACGAATATTGGCCCCAAAGGCCTAGTAGTTCCCAGCTAGCAACTTTGCATGAGTTATCATTTTGTCCTTTTTCCTCTGCCTTCTTGCGAAGCTCCAGTATCATATTGGCAGGTGAAGACCACCTCGCATCATGTGCGGTCGGATGAGCATCGCCAATGATGCTCATCTCGAAAGTGCTTTATAGAGCTGACCACTTGAAAATTCTTTTGCCCAAGCATGCTAAGCACAGTACACAATGTACGCTAACAGTTCAATGCATGATACTAAGGGGATACTATAGGGATTGGATTCAATTAACGCTAATCAGGAAGTACGTGGCACGAGACCCATTTTTATGAAATTCTTTATTACTGTGACTATATGGTCCATGAACCCAATGCTTGTCCATTTGGAAAATTAAAGAGATAAGAGTAAATGTACTTACACATACCATCTGCTAGTGAAGGTACTACTGTGTATCTAGGGGCTATCCAATCACAATCACAGCAGATCTCATCGGGCTCCTGCATTGCCAAGTGTCAAAGATACATATTGCATTTAAAAATTTAATGCATCCGTTTAGCACAAGGTTTCTTACCATGCATTTATCGCGTTGGGAAAGTGCCCCCTTCAAGTTCAATCCCATCATGTTAGTGCTCTTGGTTTCGCCATCATCGCCTAAGAAAGTTAGATTGGCAGCTTTCATTATATTTGAGCTAGGTTCCTTGTATTTCTCCATTATTGACAACACTTTTGCTGTCATCTTCTCTTCTGGATAACGTTTAAACATGATGAGTAATGGAAATGTGGAACTCATATAGAAATAACTTGCCAAAATTTGCCACACTTCTAGTGAACTACAAAAAAACAAATTCATAACTTTGATAATGGTGAACAGTACATGCATTGTTCATTATTTAAAATTCACAAAATTTTCATTTTTGTGTAGCTCACATGTTAACATATTTCATCTAGAAACATTATACACTTGTGGAATGCATCCATATGAACATACGTACAAAAACCTATGATTTTTTCAAACTTCAGACTATGGTTTTTGATAATTTTAAAATTGAAGCTCCAAAATTTCTCACTCGCAAAACCTATCAGATAAACAGGAATGCAATTGCTAAATTAGCAATAACAAGCAACCTTCCAAAAAGTGCTACAATTTTAGGAAAATTTAACCCACTCAGATGCACATTAGTGAAATTCCACCCAAAAGCAGGTTTGAACAAGTTCCTTCCAAAAAGGAAAACTCAATAAAATAATGGTAAAAATAATTCGTTTGAGCACCTGGTTAGCACGCACGTGCACAACGCAACACAGTACAAACTCATGCTACACAAATCATTATAACTTTCATACATGAGAACAACAAATAGCTAAGTTGCTTTATTTCACTCTTTACGAATATTGGCCCCAAAGGCCTAGTAGTTCCCAGCTAGCAACTTTGCATGAGTTATCATTTTGTCCTTTTTCCTCTGCCTTCTTGCCAAGCTCCAGTATCATATTGGCAGGTGAAGACCACCTCGCATCATGTCCGGTCGGATGAGCATCGCCAATGATGCTCATCTCGAAAGTGCTTTATAGAGCTGACCACTTGAAAATTCTTTTGCCCAAGCATGCTAAGCATAGTACACAATGTACGCTAACAGTTCAATGCATGATACTAAGGGGATACTATAGGGATTGGATTCAATTAACGCTAATCAGGAAGTACGTGGCACGAGACGCATTTTTATGAAATTCTTTATTACTGTGACTATATGGTCCATGAACCCAATGCTTGTCCATTTGGAAAATTAAAGAGATAAGAGTAAATGTACTTACACATACCATCTGCTAGTGAAGGTACTACTGTGTATCTAGGGGCTATCCAATCACAATCACAGCAGATCTCATCGGGCTCCTGCATTGCCAAGTGTCAAAGATACATATTGCATTTAAAAATTTAATGCATCCGTTTAGCACAAGGTTTCTTACCATGCATTTATCGCGTTGGGAAAGTGCCCCCTTCAAGTTCAATCCCATCATGTTAGTGCTCTTGGTTTCGCCATCATCGCCTAAGAAAGTTAGATTGGCAGCTTTCATTATATTTGAGCTAGGTTCCTTGTATTTCTCCATTATTGACAACACTTTTGCTGTCATCTTCTCTTCTGGATAAGGTTTAAACATGATGAGTAATGGAAATGTGGAACTCATATAGAAATAACTTGCCAAAATTTGCCACACTTCTAGTGAACTACAAAAAAACAAATTCATAACTTTGATAATGGTGAACAGTACATGCATTGTTCATTATTAAAAATTCACAAAATTTTCATTTTTGTGTAGCTCCCATGTTAACATATTTCATCTAGAAACATTATACACTTGTGGAATGCATCCATATGAACATACGTACAAAAACCTATGATTTTTTCAAACTTCAGACTATGGTTTTTGATAATTTTAAAATTGAAGCTCCAAAATTTCTCACTCGCAAAACCTATCAGATAAACAGGAATGCAATTGCTAAATTAGCAATAACAAGCAACCTTCCAAAAAGTGCTACAATTTTAGGAAAATTTAACCCACTCAGATGCACATCAGTGAAATTCCACCCAAAAGCATGTTTGAACAAGTTCCCCCCAAAAAGGAAAACTCAATAAAATAATGGTAAAAATAATTCGTTTGAGCACCTGGTTAGCACGCACGTGCACAACGCAACACAGTACAAACTCATGCTACACAAATCATTATAACTTTCATACATGAGAACAACAAATAGCTAAGTTGCTTTATTTCACTCTTTACGAATATTGGCCCCAAAGGCCTAGTAGTTCCCAGCTAGCAACTTTGCATGAGTTATCATTTTGTCATTTTTCCTCTGCCTTCTTGCCAAGCTCCAGTATCATATTGGCAGGTGAAGACCACCTCGCATCATGTGCGGTCGGATGAGCATCGCCAGTGATGCTCATCTCGAAAGTGGTTTATAGAGCTGACCACTTGAAAATTCTTTTGCCCAAGCATGCTAAGCATAGTACACAATGTACGCTAACAGTTCAATGCATGATACTAAGGGGATACTATAGGGATTGGATTCAATTAACGCTAGTCAGGAAGTACGTGGCAGGAGACCCATTTTTATGAAATTCTTTATTACTGTGACTATATGGTCCATGAACCCAATGCTTGTCCATTTGGAAAATTAAAGAGATAAGAGTAAATGTTCTTACACATACCATCTGCTAGTGAAGGTACTACTGTGTATCTAGGGGCTATCCAATCACAATCACAGCAGATCTCATCAAGCTCCTGCATTGACAAGTGTCATAGATACATATTGCATTTAAAAATTTAATGCATGCGTTTAGCACAATGTTTCTTAACATGCATTTATCGCGTTGGGAAAGTTCCCCTTCAAGTTCAATCCCATCATGTTAGTGCTCTTGGTTTCGCCATCATCGCTTAAGAAAGTTAGATTGGCAGCTGTCATTATATTTGAGCTAGGTTCCTTGTATTTCTCCATTATTGACAACACTTTTGCTGTCATCTTCTCTTCTGGATAAGGTTTAAACATGATGAGTAATGGAAATGTGGAACTCATATAGAAATAACTTGCCAAAATTTGCCACACTTCTAGTGACCTACAAAAAAACAAATTCATAACTTTGATAATGGTGAATAGTACATGCATTATTCATTATTAAAAATTCACAAAAATTTTATTTTTGTGTAGCTCACATGTTAACATATTTCATCTAGAAACATTATACACTTGTGGAATGCATCCATATGAACATACGTACAAATACCTATGATTTTTTCAAACTTCAAACTATGGTTTCTGATAATTTTAAAATTGAAGCTCCAAAATTTCTCACTCGCAAAACCTATCAGATAAACAGGAATGCAATTGCTAAATTAGAAATAATAAGCAACCTTCCAAAAAGTGCTACAATTTTAGGAAAATTTAACCCACTCCGATGCACATTAGTGAAATTCCACCCAAAAGCAAGTTTGAACAAGTTCCCCCCAAAAAGGAAAACTCAATAAAATAATGGTAAAAATAATTCGTTTGAGCACCTGGTTAGCACGCACGTGCACAACGCAACACAGTACAAACTCATGCTACACAAATCATTATAACTTTCATACATCAGAACAACAAATAGCTAAGTTGCTTTATTTCACTCTTTACGAATATTGGCCCCAAAGGCCTAGTAGTTCCCAGCTAGCAACTTTGCATGAGTTATCATTTTGTCCTTTTTTCCTCTGCCTTCTTGCCAAGCTCCAGTATCATATTGGCAGGTGCAGACCACCTCGCATCATGTGCGGTCGGATGAGGATCGCCAGTGATACTCATCTCGAAAGTGGTTTATAGAGTTGACCACTTGAAAATTCTTTTGCCCAAGCATGCAAAGCATAGTACAGAATGTACGCTAACATTTCAATGCATGATACTAAGGGGATACTATAGGGATTTGATTCAATTAACGCTAATCAGGAAGTACGTGGCACAAGACCCATTTGTATGAAATTGTTTATTACTGTGCCTATATGGTCCATGAACCCAATGCTTGTCCATTTGGAAAATTAAAGAGATAAGAGTAAATGTACTTACACATACCATCTGCTAGTGAAGGTACTACTGTGTATCTAGGGGCTATCCAATCACAATCACAGCAGATCTCATCAAGCTCCCGCATTGACAAGTGTCATAGATACATATTGCATATAGAAATTTAATGCATCCGTTTAGCACAAGGTTTCTTAACATGCATTTATCGCGTTGGGAAAGTGCCCCTTCAAGTTCAATCCCATCATGTTAGTGCTCTTGGTTTCGCCATCATCGCCTAAGAAAGTTAGATTGGCAGCTGTCATTATATTTGAGCTAGGTTCCTTGTATTTCTCCATTATTGACAACACTTTTGCTATCATCTTCTCTTCAGGATAAGGTTTAAACATGATGTGTAATGGAAATGTGGAACTCATATAGAAATAACTTGCCAAAATTTGCCACACTTCTAGTGAACTACAAAAAAACAAATTCATAACTTTGATAATGGTGAATAGTACATGCATTATTCATTATTAAAAATGCACAAAATTTTTATTTTTGTGTAGCTCACATGTTAACATATTTCATCTAGAAACATTATACACTTGTGGAATGCATCCATATGAACATACGTACAAAAACCTATGATTTTTTCAAACTTCAAACTATGGTTTTTGATAATTTTAAAATTGAAGCTCCAAAATTTCTCACTCGCAAAACCTATTAGATAAACAGGAATGCAATTGCTAAATTAGCAATAATAAGCAACCTTCCAAAAAGTGCTACAATTTTAGGAAAATTTAACCCACTCAGATGCACATTAGTGAAATTCCACCCAAAAGCAAGTTTGAACAAGTTCCCCCCAAAAAGGAAAACTCAATAAAGTAATGGTAAAAATAATTCGTTTGAGCACCTGGTTAGCACGCACGTGCACAACGCAACACAGTACAAACTCATGCTACACAAATCATTTTAACTTTCATACATGAGAACAACAAATAGCTAAGTTGCTTTATTTCACTCTTTACGAATATTGGCCCCAAAGGCCTAGTAGTTCCCAGCTAGCAACTTTGCATGAGTTATCATTTTGTCCTTTTTCCTCTGCCTTCTTGCCAAGCTCCAGTATCATATTGGCAGGTGAAGACCACCTCGCACCATGTGCGGTCGGATGAGCATCGCCAGTGATGCTCATCTCGAAAGTGCTTTATAGAGCTGACCACTTGAAAATTCTTTTGCCCAAGCATGCTAAGCGTAGTACACAATGTACGCTAACAGTTCAATGCATGATACTAAGGGGATACTATAGGGATTGGATTCAATTAACGCTAATCAGGAAGTACGTGGCACGAGACCCATTTTTATGAAATTCTTTATTACTGTGACTATATGGTCCATGAACCCAATGCTTGTCCATTTGGAAAATTAAAGAGATAAGAGTAAATGTACTTACACATACCATCTGCTAGTGAAGGTACTACTGTGTATCTAGGGGCTATCCAATCACAATCACAGCAGATCTCATCAAGCTCCTGCATTGACAAGTGTCATAGATACATATTGCATTTAAAAATTTAATGCATCCGTTTAGCACAAGGTTTCTTAACATGCATTTATCGCGTTGGGAAAGTGCCCCTTCAAGTTCAATCCCATCATGTTAGTGCTCTTGGTTTCGCCATCATCGCCTAAGAAAGTTAGATTGGCAGCTGTCATTATATTTGAGCTAGGTTCCTTGTATTTCTCCATTATTGACAACACTTTTGCTGTCAGCTTCTCTTCTGGATAAGGTTTAAACATGATGAGTAATGGAAATGTGGAACTCATATAGAAATAACTTGCCAAAATTTGCCACACTTCTAGTGAACTACAAAAAAACAAATTCATAACTTTGATAATGGTGAATAGTACATGCATTATTCATTATTAAAAATTCACAAAATTTTTATTTTTGTGTAGCTCACATGTTAACATATTTCATCTAGAAACATTATACACTTGTGGAATGCATCCATCTGAACATACGTACAAAAACCTATGATTTTTTCAAACTTCAAACTATGGTTTTTGATAATTTTAAAATTGAAGCTCCAAAATTTCTCACTCGCAAAACCTATCAGATAAACAGGAATGCAATTGCTAAATTAGCAATAATAAGCAACCTTCCAAAAAGTGCTACAATTTTAGGAAAATTTAACCCACTCAGATGCACATTAGTGAAATTCCACCCAAAAGCAAGTTTGAACAAGTTCCCCCCAAAAAGGAAAACTCAATAAAGTAATGGTAAAAATAATTCGTTTGAGCACCTGGTTAGCACGCACGTGCACAACGCAACACAGTACAAACTCATGCTACACAAATCATTATAACTTTCATACATGAGAACAACAAATAGCTAAGTTGCTTTATTTCACTCTTTACGAATATTGGCCCCAAAGGCCTAGTAGTTCCCAGCTAGCAACTTTGCATGAGTTATCATTTTGTCCTTTTTCCTCTGCCTTCTTGCCAAGCTCCAGTATCATATTGGCAGGTGAAGACCACCTCGCACCATGTGCGGTCGGATGAGCATCGCCAGTGATGCTCATCTCGAAAGTGCTTTATAGAGCTGACCACTTGAAAATTCTTTTGCCCAAGCATGCTAAGCGTAGTACACAATGTACGCTAACAGTTCAATGCATGATACTAAGGGGATACTATAGGGATTGGATTCCATTAACGCTAATCAGGAAGTACGTGGCACGAGACCCATTTTTATGAAATTCTTTATTACTGTGACTATATGGTCCATGAACCCAATGCTTGTGCATTTGGAAAATTAAAGAGATAAGAGTAAATGTACTTACACATACCATCTGCTAGTGAAGGTACTACTGTGTATCTAGGGGCTATCCAATCACAATCACAGCAGATCTCATCAAGCTCCTGCATTGACAAGTGTCATAGATACATATTGCATTTAAAAATTTAATGCATCCGTTTAGCACAAGGTTTCTTAACATGCATTTATCGCGTTGGGAAAGTGCCCCTTCAAGTTCAATCCCATCATGTTAGTGCTCTTGGTTTCGCCATCATCGCCTAAGAAAGTTAGATTGGCAGCTGTCATTATATTTGAGCTAGGTTCCTTGTATTTCTCCATTATTGACAACACTTTTGCTGTCAGCTTCTCTTCTGGATATGGTTTAAACATGATGAGTAATGGAAATGTGGAACTCATATAGAAATAACTTGCCAAAATTTGCCACACTTCTAGTGAACTACAAAAAAACAAATTCATAACTTTGATAATGGTGAATAGTACATGCATTATTCATTATTAAAAATTCACAAAATTTTTATTTTTGTGTAGCTCACATGTTAACATATTTCATCTAGAAACATTATACACTTGTGGAATGCATCCATATGAACATACGTACAAAAACCTATGATTTTTTCAAACTTCAAACTATGGTTTTTGATAAATTTAAAATTGAAGCTCCAAAATTTCTCACTCGCAAAACCTATCAGATAAACAGGAATGCAATTGCTAAATTAGCAATAATAAGCAACCTTCCAAAAAGTGCTACAATTTTAGGAAAATTTAACCCACTCAGATGCACATTAGTGAAATTCCACCCAAAAGCAAGTTTGAACAAGTTCCCCCCAAAAAGGAAAACTCAATAAAGTAATGGTAAAAATAATTCGTTTGAGCACCTGGTTAGCACGCACGTGCACAACGCAACACAGTACAAACTCATGCTACACAAATCATTATAACTTTCATACATGAGAACAACAAATAGCTAAGTTGCTTTATTTCACTCTTTACGAATATTGGCCCCAAAGGCCTAGTAGTTCCCAGCTAGCAACTTTGCATGAGTTATCATTTTGTCCTTTTTCCTCTGCCTTCTTGCCAAGCTCCAGTATCATATTGGCAGGTGAAGACCACCTCGCACCATGTGCGGTCGGATGAGCATCGCCAGTGATGCTCATCTCGAAAGTGCTTTATAGAGCTGACCACTTGAAAATTCTTGTACCCAAGCATGCTAAGCGTAGTACACAATGTACGCTAACAGTTCAATGCATGATACTAAGGGGATACTATAGGGATTGGATTCAATTAACGCTAATCAGGAAGTACGTGGCACGAGACCCATTTTTATGAAATTCTTTATTACTGTGACTATATGGTCCATGAACCCAATGCTTGTCCATTTGGAAAATTAAAGAGATAAGAGTAAATGTACTTACACATACCATCTGCTAGTGAAGGTACTACTGTGTATCTAGGGGCTATCCAATCACAATCACAGCAGATCTCATCAAGCTCCTGCATTGACAAGTGTCATAGATACATATTGCATTTAAAAATTTAATGCATCCGTTTAGCACAAGGTTTCTTAACATGCATTTATCGCGTTGGGAAAGTGCCCCTTCAAGTTCAATCCCATCATGTTAGTGCTCTTGGTTTCGCCATCATCGCCTAAGAAAGTTAGATTGGCAGCTGTCATTATATTTGAGCTAGGTTCCTTGTATTTCTCCATTATTGACAACTCTTTTGCTGTCATCTTCTATTCTGGATAAGGTTTAAACATGATGAGTAATGGAAATGTGGAACTCATATAGAAATAACTTGCCAAAATTTGCCACACTTCTAGTGAACTACAAAAAAACAAATTCATAACTTTGATAATGGTGAATAGTACATGCATTATTCATTATTAAAAATTCACAAAATTTTTATTTTTGTGTAGCTCACATGTTAACATATTTCATCTAGAAACATTATACACTTGTGGAATGCATCCATATGAACATACGTACAAAAACCTATGATTTTTTCAAACTTCAAACTATGGTTTTTGATAATTTTAAAATTGAAGCTCCAAAATTTCTCACTCGCAAAACCTATCAGATAAACAGGAATGCAATTGCTAAATTAGCAATAATAAGCAACCTTCCAAAAAGTGCTACAATTTTAGGAAAATTTAACCCACTCAGATGCACATTAGTGAAATTCCACCCAAAAGCAAGTTTGAACAAGTTCCCCCCAAAAAGGAAAACTCAATAAAGTAATGGTAAAAATAATTCGTTTGAGCACCTGGTTAGCACGCACGTGCACAACGCAACACAGTACAAACTCATGCTACACAAATCATTATAACTTTCATACATGAGAACAACAAATAGCTAAGTTGCTTTATTTCACTCTTTACGAATATTGGCCCCAAAGGCCTAGTAGTTCCCAGCTAGCAACTTTGCATGAGTTATCATTTTGTCCTTTTTCCTCTGCCTTCTTGCCAAGCTCCAGTATCATATTGGCAGGTGAAGACCACCTCGCACCATGTGCGGTCGGATGAGCATCGCCAGTGATGCTCATCTCGAAAGTGCTTTATAGAGCTGACCACTTGAAAATTCTTTTGCCCAAGCATGCTAAGCGTAGTACACAATGTACGCTAACAGTTCAATGCATGATACTAAGGGGATACTATAGGGATTGGATTCAATTAACGCTAATCAGGAAGTACGTGGCACGAGACCCATTTTTATGAAATTCTTTATTACTGTGACTATATGGTCCATGAACCCAATGCTTGTCCATTTGGAAAATTAAAGAGATAAGAGTAAATGTACTTACACATACCATCTGCTAGTGAAGGTACTACTGTGTATCTAGGGGCTATCCAATCACAATCACAGCAGATCTCATCAAGCTCCTGCATTGACAAGTGTCATAGATACATATTGCATTTAAAAATTTAATGCATCCGTTTAGCACAAGGTTTCTTAACATGCATTTATCGCGTTGGGAAAGTGCCCCTTCAAGTTCAATCCCATCATGTTAGTGCTCTTGGTTTCGCCATCATCGCCTAAGAAAGTTTGATTGGCAGCTGTCATTATATTTGAGCTACGTTCCTTGAATTTCTCCATTATTGACAACACTTTTGCTGTCATCTTCTCTTCTGGATAAGGTTTAAACATGATGAGTAATGGAAATGTGGAACTCATATCGAAATAACTTGCCAAAATTTGCCACACTTCTAGTGAACTACAAAAAAATAAATTCATAACTTTGATAATGGTGAATAGTACATGCATTCTTCATTATTAAAAATTCACAAAAATTTTATTTTTGTGTAGCTCACATGTTAACATATTTCATCTAGAAACATTATACACTTGTGGAATGCATCCATATGAACATACGCACAAAAACCTATGATTTTTTCAAACTTCAAACTATGGTTTTTGATAATTTTAAAATTGAAGCTCCAAAATTTCTCACTCGCAAAACCTATCAGATAAACAGGAATGCAATTGCTAAATTAGCAATAATAAGCAACCTTCCAAAAAGTGCTACAATTTTAGGAAAATTTAACCCACTCAGATGCACATTAGTGAAATTCCACCCAAAAGCAAGTTTGAACAAGTTCCCCCCAAAAAGGAAAACTCAATAAAATAATGGTAAAAATAATTCGTTTGAGCACCTCGTTAGCACGCACGTGCACAACGCAACACAGTACAAACTCATGCTACACAAATCATTATAACTTTCATACATGAGAACAACAAATAGCTAAGTTGCTTTATTTCACTCTTTACGAATATTGGCCCCAAAGGCCTAGTAGTTCCCAGCTAGCAACTTTGCATGAGTTATCATTTTGTCCTTTTTCCTCTGCCTTCTTGCCAAGCTCCAGTATCATATTGGCAGGTGAAGACCACCTCGCATCATGTGCGGTCGGATGAGCATCGCCAGTGATGCTCATCTCGAAAGTGCTTTATAGAGCTGACCACTTGAAAATTCTTTTTCCCAAGCATGCTAAGCATAGTACACAATGTACGCTAACAGTTCAATGCATGATACTAAGGGGATACTATAGGGATTGGATTCAATTAACGCTAATCAGGAAGTACGTGGCACGAGACCCATTTTTATGAAATTCTTTATTACTGTGACTATATGGTCCATGAACCCAATGCTTGTCCATTTGGAAAATTAAAGAGATAAGAGTAAATGTACTTACACATACCATCTGCTAGTGAAGGTACTACTATGTATCTAGGGGCTATCCAATCACAATCACAGCAGATCTCATCAAGCTCCTGCATTGACAAGTGTCATAGATACATATTGCATTTAAAAATTTAATGCATCCGTTTAGCACAAGGTTTCTTAACATGCATTTATCGCGTTGGGAAAGTGCCCCTTCAAGTTCAATCCCATCATGTTAGTGCTCTTGGTTTCGCCATCATCGCGTAACAAAGTTAGATTGGCAGCTGTCATTATATTTGAGCTAGGTTCCTTGTATTTCTCCATTATTGACAACACTTTTGCTGTCATCTTCTCTTCTGGATAAGGTTTAAACATGATGAGTAATGGAAATGTGGAACTCATATAGAAATAACTTGCCGAAATTTGCCACACTTCTAGTGAACTACAAAAAAACAAATTCATATCTTTGATAATGGTGAATAGTACATGCATTATTCATTATTAAAAATTCACAAAAAATTTATTTTTGTGTAGCTCACATGTTAACATATTTCATCTAGAAACATTATACACTTGTGGAATGCATCCATATGAACATACGCACAAAAACCTATGATTTTTTCAAACTTCAAACTATGGTTTTTGATAATTTTAAAATTGAAGCTCCAAAATTTCTCACTCGCAAAACCTATCAGATAAACAGGAATGCAATTGCTAAATTAGCAATAATAAGCAACCTTCCAAAAAGTGCTACAATTTTAGGAAAATTTAACCCACTCAGATGCACATTAGTGAAATTCCACCCAAAAGCAAGTTTGAACAAGTTCCCCCCAAAAAGGAAAACTCAATAAAATAATGGTAAAAATAATTCGTTTGAGCACCTGGTTAGCACGCACGTGCACAACGCAACACAGTACAAACTCATGCTACACAAATCATTATAACTTTCATACATGAGAACAACAAATAGCTAAGTTGCTTTATTTCACTCATTACGAATATTGGCCCCAAAGGCCTAGTAGTTCCCAGCTAGCAACTTTCCATGAGTTATCATTTTGTCCTTTTTCCTCTGCCTTCTTGCCAAGCTCCAGTATCATATTGGCAGGTGAAGACCGCCTCGCATCATGTGCGGTCGGATGAGGATCGCCAGTGATGCTCATCTCGAAAGTTCTTTATAGAGCTGACCACTTGAAAATTCTTTTGCCCAAGCATGCTAAGCATAGTACACAATGTACGCTAACACTTCAATGCATGATACTAAGGGGATACTATAGGGATTGGATTCAATTAACGCTAATCAGGAAGTACGTGGCACTAGACCCATTTTTATGAAATTCTTTATTACTGTGACTATATGGTCCATGAACCCAATGCTTGTCCATTTGGAAAATTAAAGAGATAAGGGTAAATGTACTTACACATACCATCTGCTAGTGAAGGTACTACTGTGTATCTAGGGGCTATCCAATCACAATCACAGCAGATCTCATCAAGCTCCTGCATTGACAAGTGTCATAGATACATATTGCATTTAAAAATTTAATGCATCCGTTTAGCACAAGGTTTCTTAACATGCATTTATCGCGTTGGGAAAGTGCCCCTTCAAGTTCAATCCCATCATGTTAGTGCTCTTGGTTTCGCCATCATCGCGTAACAAAGTTAGATTGGCAGCTGTCATTATATTTGAGCTAGGTTCCTTGTATTTCTCCATTATTGACAACACTTTTGCTGTCATCTTCTCTTCTGGATAAGGTTTAAACATGGTGAGTAATGGAAATGTGGAACTCATATAGAAATAACTTGCCAAAATTTGCCACACTTCTAGTGAACTACAAAAAAACAAATTCATAACTTTGATAACGGTGAATAGTACATGCATTATTCATTATTAAAAATTCACAAAAAATTTATTTTTGTGTAGCTCACATGTTAACATATTTCATCTAGAAACATTATACACTTGTGGAATGCATCCATATGAACATACGCACAAAAACCTATGATTTTTTCAAACTTCAAACTATGGTTTTTGATAATTTTAAAATTGAAGCTCCAAAATTTCTCACTCGCAAAACCTATCAGATAAACAGGAATGCAATTGCTAAATTAGCAATAATAAGCAACCTTCCAAAAAGTGCTACAATTTTAGGAAAATTTAACCCACTCAGATGCACATTAGTGAAATTCCACCCAAAAGCAAGTTTGAACAAGTTCCCCCCAAAAAGGAAAACTCAATAAAATAATGGTAAAAATAATTCGTTTGAGCACCTGGTTAGCACGCACGTGCACAACGCAACACAGTACAAACTCATGCTACACAAATCATTATAACTTTCATACATGAGAACAACAAATAGCTAAGTTGCTTTATTTCACTCATTACGAATATTGGCCCCAAAGGCCTAGTAGTTCCCAGCTAGCAACTTTCCATGAGTTATCATTTTGTCCTTTTTCCTCTGCCTTCTTGCCAAGCTCCAGTATCATATTGGCAGGTGAAGACC
>NC_057808.1:404415885-404417753 GCF_018294505.1 Triticum aestivum
AAACAAATTCATAACTTTGATAATGGTGAATAGTACATGCATTATTCATTATTAAAAATTCACAAAAAAATTATTTTTGTGTAGCTCACATGTTAACATATTTCATCTAGAAACATTATACACTTGTGGAATGCATCCATATGAACATACGCACAAAAACCTATGATTTTTTCAAACTTCAAACTATGGTTTTTGATAATTTTAAAATTGAAGCTCCAAAATTTCTCACTCGCAAAACCTATCAGATAAACAGGAATGCAATTGCTAAATTAGCAATAATAAGCAACCTTCCAAAAAGTGCTACAATTTTAGGAAAATTTAACCCACTCAGATGCACATTAGTGAAATTCCACCCAAAAGCAAGTTTGAACAAGTTCCCCCCAAAAAGGAAAACTCAATAAAATAATGGTAAAAATAATTCGTTTGAGCACCTGGTTAGCACGCACGTGCACAACGCAACACAGTACAAACTCATGCTACAGAAATCATTATAACTTTCATACATGAGAACAACAAATAGCTAAGTTGCTTTATTTCACTCTTTACGAATATTGGCCCCAAAGGCCTAGTAGTTCCCAGCTAGCAACTTTCCATGAGTTATCATTTTGTCCTTTTTCCTCTGCCTTCTTGCCAAGCTCCAGTATCATATTGGCAGGTGAAGACCACCTCGCATCATGTGCGGTCGGATGAGGATCGCCAGTGATGCTCATCTCGAAAGTGGTTTATAGAGCTGACCACTTGAAAATTCTTTTGCCCAAGCATGCTAAGCATAGTACACAATGTACGCTAACACTTCAATGCATGATACTAAGGGGATACTATAGGGATTGGATTCAATTAACGCTAATCAGGAAGTACGTGGCACTAGACCCATTTTTATGAAATTCTTTATTACTGTGACTATATGGTCCATGAACCCAATGCTTGTCCATTTGGAAAATTAAAGAGATAAGGGTAAATGTACTTACACATACCATCTGCTAGTGAAGGTACTACTGTGTATCTAGGGGCTATCCAATCACAATCACAGCAGATCTCATCAAGCTCCTGCACTGACAAGTGTCATAGATACATATTGCATTTAAAAATTTAATGCATCCGTTTAGCACAAGGTTTCTTAACATGCATTTATCGCGTTGGGAAAGTGCCCCTTCAAGTTCAATCCCATCATGTTAGTGCTCTTGGTTTCGCCATCATCGCGTAACAAAGTTAGATTGGCAGCTGTCATTATATTTGAGCTAGGTTCCTTGTATTTCTCCATTATTGACAACACTTTTGCTGTCATCTTCTCTTCTGGATAAGGTTTAAACATGATGAGTAATGGAAATGTGGAACTCATATAGAAATAACTTGCCAAAATTTGCCACACTTCTAGTGAACTACAAAAAAACAAATTCATAACTTTGATAATGGTGAATAGTACATGCATTATTCATTATTAAAAATTCACAAAAAAATTATTTTTGTGTAGCTCACATGTTAACATATTTCATCTAGAAACATTATACACTTGTGGAATGCATCCATATGAACATACGCACAAAAACCTATGATTTT
The DNA here is from genome assembly GCF_018294505.1 of Triticum aestivum. Classification (NCBI taxonomy): domain Eukaryota; kingdom Viridiplantae; phylum Streptophyta; class Magnoliopsida; order Poales; family Poaceae; genus Triticum; species Triticum aestivum. The sequence goes on from NC_057808.1 coordinate 404,417,443, forward strand.
TTCAAACTTCAAACTATGGTTTTTGATAATTTTAAAATTGAAGCTCCAAAATTTCTCACTCGCAAAACCTATCAGATAAACAGGAATGCAATTGCTAAATTAGCAATAATAAGCAACCTTCCAAAAAGTGCTACAATTTTAGGAAAATTTAACCCACTCAGATGCACATTAGTGAAATTCCACCCAAAAGCAAGTTTGAACAAGTTCCCCCCAAAAAGGAAAACTCAATAAAATAATGGTAAAAATAATTCGTTTGAGCACCTGGTTAGCACGCACGTGCACAACGCAACACAGTACAAACTCATGCTACA
>NC_057808.1:404450389-404465196 GCF_018294505.1 Triticum aestivum
GATAAACAGGAATGCAATTGCTAAATTAGCAATAATAAGCAACCTTCCAAAAAGTGCTACTTATTTAGGAAAATTTAACCCACTCAGATGCACATTAGTGAAATTCCACCCAAAAGCAAGTTTGAACAAGTTCCCCCCAAAAAGGAAAACTCAATAAAATAATGGTAAAAATAATTCGTTTGAGCACCTGGTTAGCACGCACGTGCACAACGCAACACAGTACAAACTCATGCTACACAAATCATTATAACTTTCATACATGAGAACAACAAATAGCTAAGTTGCTTTATTTCACTCTTTACGAATATTGGCCCCAAAGGCCTAGTAGTTCCCAGCTAGCAACTTTGCATGAGTTATCATTTTGTCCTTTTTCCTCTGCCTTCTTGCCAAGCTCCAGTATCATATTGGCAGGTGCAGACCACCTCGCATCATGTGCGGTCGGATGAGGATCGCCAGTGATGCTCATCTTGAAAGTGGTTTATAGAGCTGACCACTTGAAAATTCTTTTGCCCAAGCATGCTAAGCATAGTTCACAATGTACGCTAACAGTTCAATGCATGATACTAAGGGGATACTATAGGGATTGGATTCAATTAACGCTAATCAGGAAGTACGTGGCACGAGACCCATTTTATGAAATTCTTTATTACTGTGCCTATATGGTCCATGAACCCAATGCTTGTCCATTTGGAAAATTAAAGAGATAAGAGTAAATGTACTTACACATACCATCTGCTAGTGAAGGTACTACTGTGTATCTAGGGGCTATCCAATCACAATCACAGCAGATCTCATCAAGCTCCTGCATTGACAAGTGTCATAGATACATATTGAATTTAAAAATTTAATGCATCCGTTTAGCACAAGGTTTCTTAACATGCATTTATCGCGTTGGGAAAGTGCCCCTTCAAGTTCAATCCCATCATGTTAGTGCTCTTGGTTTCGCCATCATCGCCTAAGAAAGCTAGATTGGCAGCTGTCATTATATTTGAGCTAGGTTCCTTGTATTTCTCCATTATTGACAACACTTTTGCTGTCATCTTCTCTTCTGGATAAGGTTTAAACATGATGAGTAATGGAAATGTGGAACTCATATAGAAGTAACTTGCCAAAATTTGCCACAGTTCTAGTGAACTGCAAAAAAACAAATTCATAACTTTGATAATGGTGAATAGTACATGCATTATTCATTATAGAAAATTCACAAAAAATTTATTTTTGTGTTGCTCACATGTTAACATATTTCATCTAGAAACATTATACACTTGTGGAATGCATCCATATGAACATACGTACAAAAACCTATGATTTTTTCAAACTTCAAACTATGGTTTTTGATAATTTTAAAATTGAAGCTCCAAAATTTCTCACTCGCAAAACCTATCAGATAAACAGGAATGCAATTGCTAAATTAGCAATAATAAGCAACCTTCCAAAAAGTGCTACTTATTTAGGAAAATTTAACCCACTCAGATGCACATTAGTGAAATTCCACCCAAAAGCAAGTTTGAACAAGTTCCCCCCAAAAAGGAAAACTCAATAAAATAATGGTAAAAATAATTCGTTTGAGCACCTGGTTAGCACGCACGTGCACAACGCAACACAGTACAAACTCATGCTACACAAATCATTATAACTTTCATACATCAGAACAACAAATAGCTAAGTTGCTTTATTTCACTCTTTACGAATATTGGCCCCAAAGGCCTAGTAGTTCCCAGCTAGCAACTTTGCATGAGTTATCATTTTGTCCTTTTTCCTCTGCCTTCTTGCCAAGCTTCAGTATCATATTGGCAGGTGCAGACCACCTCGCATCATGTGCGGTCGGATGAGGATCGCCAGTGATGCTCATCTCGAAAGTGGTTTATAGAGCTGACCACTTGAAAATTCTTTTGCCCAAGCATGCTAAGCATAGTACACAATGTACGCTAACAGTTCAATGCATGATACTAAGGGGATACTATAGGGATTGGATTCAATTAACGCTAATCAGGAAGTACGTGGCACGAGACCCATTTTTATGAAATTCTTTATTACTGTGACTATATGGTCCATGAACCCAATGCTTGTCCATTTGGAAAATTAAAGAGATAAGAGTAAATGTACTTACACATACCATCTGCTAGTGAAGGTACTACTGTGTATCTAGGGGCTATCCAATCACAATCACAGCAGATCTCATCAAGCTCCTGCATTGACAAGTGTCATAGATACATATTGCATTTAAAAATTTAATGCATCCGTTTAGCACAAGGTTTCTTAACATGCATTTATCGCGTTGGGAAAGTGCCCCTTCAAGTTCAATCCCATCATGTTAGTGCTCTTGGTTTCGCCATCATCGCCTAAGAAAGCTAGATTGGCAGCTGTCATTATATTTGAGCTAGGTTCCTTGTATTTCTCCATTATTGACAACACTTTTGCGGTCATCTTCTCTTCTGGATAAGGTTTAAACATGATGAGTAATGGAAATGTGGAACTCATATAGAAATAACTTGCCAAAATTTGCCACACTTCTAGTGAACTACAAAAAAACAAATTCATAACTTTGATAATGGTGAATAGTACATGCATTATTCATTATTGAAAATTCACAAAAATTTTATTTTTGTGTTGCTCACATGTTAACATATTTCATCTAGAAACATTATACACTTGTGGAATGCATCCATATGAACATACGTACAAAAACCTATGATTTTTTCAAACTTCAAACTATGGTTTTTGATAATTTTAAAATTGAAGCTCCAAAATTTCTCACTCGCAAAACCTATCAGATAAACAGGAATGCAATTGCTAAATTAGCAATAATAAGCAACCTTCCAAAAAGTGCTACTTATTTAGGAAAATTTAACCCACTCAGATGCACATTAGTGAAATTCCACCCAAAAGCAAGTTTGAACAAGTTCCCCCCAAAAAGGAAAACTCAATAAAATAATGGTAAAAATAATTCGTTTGAGCACCTGGTTAGCACGCACGTGCACAACGTAACACAGTACAAACTCATGCTACACAAATCATTATAACTTTCATACATCAGAACAACAAATAGCTAAGTTGCTTTATTTCACTCTTTACGAATATTGGCCCCAAAGGCCTAGTAGTTCCCACCTAGCAACATTGCATGAGTTATCATTTTGTCCTTTTTCCTCTGCCTTCTTGCCAAGCTCCAGTATCATATTGGCAGGTGCAGACCACCTCGCATCATGTGCGGTCGGATGAGGATCGCCGGTGATGCTCATCTCGAAAGTGGTTTATATAGCTGACCACTTGAAAATTCTTTTGCCCAAGCATGCTAAGCATAGTACACAATGTACGCTAACAGGTCAATGCATGATACTAAGGGGATACTATAGGGATTGGATTCAATTAACGCTAATCAGGAAGTACGTGGCACGAGACCCATTTTTATGAAATTCTTTATTACTGTGACTATATGGTCCATGAACCCAATGCTTGTCCATTTGGAAAATTAAAGAGATAAGAGTAAATGTACTTACACATACCATCTGCTAGTGAAGGTACTACTGTGTATCTAGGGGCTATCCAATCACAATCACAGCAGATCTCATCAAGCTCCTGCATTGACAAGTGTCATAGATACATATTGCATTTAAAAATTTAATGCATCCGTTTAGCACAAGGTTTCTTAACATGCATTTATCGCGTTGGGAAAGTGCCCCTTCAAGTTCAATCCCATCATGTTAGTGCTCTTGGTTTCGCCATCATCGCCTAAGAAAGCTAGATTGGCAGCTGTCATTATATTTGAGCTAGGTTCCTTGTATTTCTCCATTATTGACAACACTTTTGCTGTCATCTTCTCTTCTGGATAAGGTTTAAACATGATGAGTAATGGAAATGTGGAACTCATATAGAAGTAACTTGCCAAAATTTGCCACACTTCTAGTGAACTGCAAAAAAACAAATTCATAACTTTGATAATGGTGAATAGTACATCCATTATTCATTATTGAAAATTCACAAAAATTTTATTTTTGTGTTGCTCACATGTTAACATATTTCATCTAGAAACATTATACACTTGTGGAATGCAGCCATATGAACATACGTACAAAAACCTATGATTTTTTCAAACTTCTAACTATGGTTTTTCATAATTTTAAAATTGAAGCTCCAAAATTTCTCACTCGCAAAACCTATCAGATAAACAGGAATGCAATTGCTAAATTAGCAATAATAAGCAACCTTCCAAAAAGTGCTACTTATTTAGGAAAATTTAACCCACTCAGATGCACATTAGTGAAATTCCACCCAAAAGCAAGTTTGAACAAGTTCCCCCCAAAAAGGAAAACTCAATAAAATAATGGTAAAAATAATTCGTTTGAGCACCTGGTTAGCACGCACGTGCACAACGCAACACAGTACAAACTCATGCTACACAAATCATTATAACTTTCATACATCAGAACAACAAATAGCTAAGTTGCTTTATTTCACTCTTTACGAATATTGGCCCCAAAGGCCTAGTAGTTCCCAGCTAGCAACTTTGCATGAGTTATCATTTTGTCCTTTTTCCTCTACCTTCTTGCCAAGCTCCAGTATCATATTGGCAGGTGCAGACCACCTCGCATCATGTGCGGTCGGATGAGGATCGCCAGTGATCCTCATCTCGAAAGTGGTTTATAGAGCTGACCACTTGAAAATTCTTTTGCCCAAGCATGCTAAGCCTAGTACACAATGTACGCTAACAGTTCAATGCATGATACTAAGGGGATACTATAGGGATTTGATTCAATTAACGCTAATCAGGAAGTACGTGGCACGAGACCCATTTTTATGAAATTCTTTATTACTGTGCCTATATGGTCCATGAACCCAATGCTTGTCCATTTGGAAAATTAAAGAGATAAGAGTAAATGTACTTACACATACCATCTGCTAGTGAAGGTACTACTGTGTATCTACAGGCTATCCAATCACAATCACAGCAGATCTCATCAAGCTCCTGCATTGACAAGTGTCATAGATACATATTGCATTTAAAAATTTAATGCATCCGTTTAGCACAAGGTTTCTTAACATGCATTTATCGCGTTGGGAAAGTGCCCCTTCAAGTTCAATCCCATCATGTTAGTGCTCTTGGTTTCGCCATCATCGCCTAAGAAAGCTAGATTGGCAGCTGTCATTATATTTGAGCTAGGTTCCTTGTATTTCTCCATTATTGACAACACTTTTGCTGTCATCTTCTCTTCTGGATAAGGTTTAAACATGATGAGTAATGGAAATGTGGAACTCATATAGAAGTAACTTGGCAAAATTTGCCACACTTCTAGTGAACTGCCAAAAAACAAATTCATAACTTTGATAATGGTGAATAGTACATGCATTATTCATTTTTAAAAATTCACAGAAATTTTATTTTTGTGTAGCTCAGATGTTAACATATTTCATCTAGAAACATTATACACTTGTGGAATGCATCCATATGAACATACGTACAAAACCTATGATTTTTTCAAACTTCAAACTATGGTTTTTGATAATTTTAAAATTGAAGCTCCAAAATTTCTCACTCGCAAAACCTATCAGATAAACAGGAATGCAATTGCTAAATTAGCAATAATAAGCAACCTTCCAAAAAGTGCTACTTATTTAGGAAAATTTATCCCACTCAGATGCACATTAGAGAAATTCCACCCAAAAGCAGGTTTGAACAAGTTCCCCCCAAAAAGGAAAACTCAATAAAATAATGGTAAAAATAATTCGTTTGAGCACCTGGTTAGCACGCACGTGCACAACGCAACACAGTACAAACTCATGCTACACAAATCATTATAACTTTCATACATCAGAACAACAAATAGCTAAGTTGCTTTATTTCACTCTTGACGAATATTGGCCCCAAAGGCCTAGTAGTTCCCAGCTAGCAACTTTGCATGAGTTATCATTTTGTCCTTTTTCCTCTGCCTTCTTGCCAAGCTCCAGTATCATATTGGCAGGTGCAGACCACCTCGCATCATGTGCGGTCGGATGAGGATCGCCAGTGATGCTCATCTCGAAAGTGGTTTATAGAGCTGACCACTTGAAAATTCTTTTGCCCAAGCATGCTAAGCATAGTACACAATGTATGCTAACAGTTCAATGCATGATACTAAGGGGATACTATAGGGATTGGATTCAATTAACGCTAATCAGGAAGTACGTGGCACGAGACCCATTTTTATGAAATTCTTTATTACTGTGACTATATGGTCCATGAACCCAATGCTTTTCCATTTGGAAAATTAAAGAGATAAGAGTAAATGTACTTACACATACCATCTGCTAGTGAAGGTACTACTGTGTATCTAGGGGCTATCCAATCACAATCACAGCAGATCTCATCAAGCTCCTGCATTGACAAGTGTCATAGATACATATTGCATTTAAAAATTTAATGCATCCGTTTAGCACAAGGTTTCTTAACATGCATTTATCGCGTTGGGAAAGTGCCCCTTCAAGTTCAATCCCATCATGTTAGTGCTCTTGTTTTCGCCATCATCGCCTAAGAAAGCTAGATTGGCAGCTGTCATTATATTTGAGCTAGGTTCCTTGTATTTCTCCATTATTGACAACACTTTTGCTGTCATCTTCTCTTTTGGATAAGGTTTAAACATGATGAGTAATGGAAATGTGGAACTCATATAGAAGTAACTTGCCAAAATTTGCCACACTTCTAGTGAACTGCAAAAAAACAAATTCATAACTTTGATAATGGTGAATAGTACATGCATTATTCATTATTGAAAATTCACAAAAATTTTATTTTTGTGTTGCTCACATGTTAACATATTTCATCTAGAAACATTATACACTTGTGGAATGCATCCATATGAACATACGTACAAAAACCTATGATTTTTTCAAACTTCAAACTATGGTTTTTGATAATTTTAAAATTGAAGCTCCAAAATTTCTCACTCGCAAAACCTATCAGATAAACAGGAATGCAATTGCTAAATTAGCAATAATAAGCAACCTTCCAAAAAGTGCTACTTATTTAGGAAAATTTAACCCACTCAGATGCACATTAGTGAAATTCCACCCAAAAGCAAGTTTGAACAAGTTCCCCCCAAAAAGGAAAACTCAATAAAATAATGGTAAAAATAATTCGTTTGAGCACCTGGTTAGCACGCACGTGCACAACGTAACACAGTACAAACTCATGCTACACAAATCATTATAACTTTCATACATCAGAACAACAAATAGCTAAGTTGCTTTATTTCACTCTTTACGAATATTGGCCCCAAAGGCCTAGTAGTTCCCACCTAGCAACATTGCATGAGTTATCATTTTGTCCTTTTTCCTCTGCCTTCTTGCCAAGCTCCAGTATCATATTGGCAGGTGCAGACCACCTCGCATCATGTGCGGTCGGATGAGGATCGCCGGTGATGCTCATCTCGAAAGTGGTTTATATAGCTGACCACTTGAAAATTCTTTTGCCCAAGCATGCTAAGCATAGTACACAATGTACGCTAACAGGTCAATGCATGATACTAAGGGGATACTATAGGGATTGGATTCAATTAACGCTAATCAGGAAGTACGTGGCACGAGACCCATTTTTATGAAATTCTTTATTACTGTGACTATATGGTCCATGAACCCAATGCTTGTCCATTTGGAAAATTAAAGAGATAAGAGTAAATGTACTTACACATACCATCTGCTAGTGAAGGTACTACTGTGTATCTAGGGGCTATCCAATCACAATCACAGCAGATCTCATCAAGCTCCTGCATTGACAAGTGTCATAGATACATATTGCATTTAAAAATTTAATGCATCCGTTTAGCACAAGGTTTCTTAACATGCATTTATCGCGTTGGGAAAGTGCCCCTTCAAGTTCAATCCCATCATGTTAGTGCTCTTGGTTTCGCCATCATCGCCTAAGAAAGCTAGATTGGCAGCTGTCATTATATTTGAGCTAGGTTCCTTGTATTTCTCCATTATTGACAACACTTTTGCGGTCATCTTCTCTTCTGGATAAGGTTTAAACATGATGAGTAATGGAAATGTGGAACTCATATAGAAGTAACTTGCCAAAATTTGCCACACTTCTAGTGAACTGCAAAAAAAGAAATTCATAACTTTGATAATGGTGAATAGTACATGCATTATTCATTATTGAAAATTCACAAAAATTTTATTTTTGTGTTGCTCACATGTTAACCTATTTCATCTAGAAACATTATACACTTGTGGAATGCATCCATATGAACATACGTACAAAAACCAATGATTTTTTCAAACTTCAAACTATGGTTTTTGATAATTTTAAAATTGAAGCTCCAAAATTTCTCACTCGCAAAACCTATCAGATAAACAGGAATGCAATTGCTAAATTAGCAATAATAAGCAACCTTCCAAAAAGGGCTACTTATTTAGGAAAATTTAACCCACTTAGATGCACATTAGTGAAATTCCACCCAAAAGCAAGTTTGAACAAGTTCCCCCAAAAAAGGAAAACTCAATAAAATAATGGTAAAAATAATTCGTTTGAGCACCTGGTTAGCACGCACGTGCACAACGCAACACAGTACAAACTCATGCTACACAAATCATTATAAATTTCATACATGAGAACAACAAATAGCTAAGTTGCTTTATTTCACTCTTTACGAATACTGGCCCCAAAGGCCTAGTAGTTCCCAGCTAGCAACTTTGCATGAGTTATCATTTTGTCCTTTTTCCTCTGCCTTCTTGCCAAGCTCCAGTATCATATTGGCAGGTGAAGACCACCTCGCATCATGTGCGGTCGGATGAGGATCGCCAGTGATGCTCATGTCGAAAGTGCTTTATAGAGCTGACCACTTGAAAATTCATTTGCCCAAGCATGCTAAGCATAGTACACAATGTACGCTAACAGTTCAATGCATGATACTAAGGGGACACTATAGGGATTGGATTCAATTAACGCTAATCAGGAAGTACGTGGCACGAGACCCATTTTTATGAAATTCTTTATTACTGTGACTATATGGTCCATGAACCCAATGCTTGTCCATTTGGAAAATTAAAGAGATAAGAGTAAATGTACTTACACATACCATCTGCTAGTGAAGGTACTACTGTGTATCTAGGGGCTATCCAATCACAATCACAGCAGATCTCATCAAGCTCCTGCATTGACAAGTGTCATAGATACATATTGCAATTAAAAATTTAATGCATCCGTTTAGCACAAGGTTTCTTAACATGCATTTATCGCGTTGGGAAAGTGCCCCTTCAAGTTCAATCCCATCATGTTAGTGCTCTTGGTTTCGCCATCATCGCCTAAGAAAGCTAGATTGGCAGCTGTCATTATATTTGAGCTAGGTTCCTTGTATTTCTCCATTATTGACAACACTTTTGCTGTCATCTTCTCTTCTGGATAAGGTTTAAACATGATGAATAATGGAAATGTGGAACTCATATAGAAGTAACTTGCCAAAATTTGCCACACTTCTAGTGAACTGCAAAAAAACAAATTCATAACTTTGATAATGGTGAATAGTACATGCATTATTCATTATTGAAAATTCACAAAAATTTTATTTTTGTGTTGCTCACATGTTAACATATTTCATCTAGAAACATTATACACTTGTGGAATGCATCCATATGAACATACGTATAAAAACCTATGATTTTTTCAAACTTCAAACTATGGTTTTTGATAATTTTAAAATTGAAGCTCCAAAATTTCTCACTCGCAAAACCTATCAGATAAACAGGAATGCAATTGCTAAATTAGCAATAATAAGCAACCTTCCAAAAAGTGCTACAATTTTAGGAAAATTTAACCCACTCAGATGCACATTAGTGAAATTCCACCCAAAAGCAAGTTTGAACAAGTTCCCCCCAAAAAGGAAAACTCAATAAAATAATGGTAAAAATAATTCGTTTGAGCACCTGGTTAGCACGCACGTGCACAACGCAACACAGTACAAACTCATGGTACACAAATCATTATAACTTTCATACATGAGAACAACAAATAGCTATGTTGCTTTATTTCACTCTTTACGAATATTGGCCCCAAAGGCCTCGTAGTTCCCAGCTAGCAACTTTGCATGAGTTATCATTTTGTCCTTTTTCCTCTGCCTTCTTGCCAAGCTCCATTTTCATATTGGCAGGTGCAGACCACCTCGCATCATGTGCGGTCGGAAGACGATCGCCAGTGATGCTCATCTCGAAAGTGGTTTATAGAGCTGACCACTTGAAAATTCTTTTGCCCAAGCATGCTAAGCATAGTACACAATGTACGCTAACAGTTCGATGCATGATACTAAGGGGATACTATAGGGATTGGATTCAATTAACGCTAATCAGGAAGTACGTGGCACCAGACCCATTTTTATGAAATTCTTTATTACTGTGCCTATATGGTCCATGAACCCAATGCTTGTCCATTTGCAAAATTAAAGAGATAAGAGTAAATGTACTTACACATACCATCTGCTAGTGAAGGTACTACTGTGTATCTAGGGGCTATCCAATCACAATCACAGCAGATCTCATCAAGCTCCTGCATTGACAAGTGTCATAGATACATATTGCATTTAAATATTTAATGCATCCGTTTAGCACAAGGTTTCTTAACATGCATTTATCGCGTTGGGAAAGTGCCCCTTCAAGTTCAATCCCATCATGTTAGTGCTCTTGGTTTCGCCATCATCGCCTAAGAAAGTTAGATTGGCAGTTGTCATTATATTTGAGCTAGGTTCCTTGTATTTCTCCATTATTGACAACACTTTTGTTGTCATCTTCTCTTCTGGATAAGGTTTAAACATGATGAGTAATGGAAATGTGGAACTCATATAGAAATAACTTGCCAAAATTTGCCACACTTCTAGTGAACTACAAAAAAACAAATTCATAACTTTGATAATGGTGAATAGTACATGCATTATTCACTAATAAAAATTCACAAAATTTTTATTTTTGTGTAGCTCACGTGTTAACATATTTCATCTAGAAACATTATACACTTGTGGAATGCATCCATATGAACATACGTATAAAAACCTATGATTTTTTCAAACTTCAAACTATGGTTTTTGATAATTTTAAAATTGAAGCTCCAAAATTTCTCACTCGCAAAACCTATCAGATAATCAGGAATGCAATTGCTAAATTAGCAATAATAAGCAACCTTCCAAAAAGTGCTACAATTTTAGGAAAATTTAACCCACTCAGATGCACATTAGTGAAATTCCACCCAAAAGCAAGTTTGAACAAGTTCCCCCCAAAAAGGAAAACTCAATAAAATAATGGTAAAAATAATTCATTTGAGCACCTGGTTAGCACGCACGTGCACAACGCAACACAGTACAAACTCATGCTACACAACTCATTATAACTTTCATTCATCAGAACAACAAATAGCTAAGTTGCTTTATTTCACTCTTTACGAATATTGGCCCCAAAGGCCTAGTAGTTCCCAGCTAGCAACTTTGCATGAGTTATCATTTTGTCCTTTTTCCTCTGCCTTCTTGCCAAGCTCCAGTATCATATTGGCAGGTGCAGACCACCTCGCATCATGTGCGGTCGGATGAGGAACGCCAGTGATGCTCATCTCGAAAGTGGTTTATAGAGCTGACCACTTGAAAATTCTTTTGCCCAAGCATGCTAAGCATGGTACACAATGTACGCTAACAGTTCAATGCATGATACTAAGGGGATACTATAGGGAATGGATTCAATTAACGCTAATCAGGAAGTACGTGGCACCAGACCCATTTTTATGAAATTCTTTATTACTGTGCCTATATGGTCCATGAACCCAATGCTTGTCCATTTGGAAAATTAAAGAGATAAGAGTAAATGTACTTACACATACCATCTGCTAGTGAAGGTACTACTGTGTATCTAGGGGCTATCCAATCACAATCACAGCAGATCTCATCAAGCTCCTGCATTGACAAGTGTCATAGATACATATTGCATTTAAAAATTTAATGCATCCGTTTAGCACAAGGTTTCTTAACATGCAATTATCGCGTTGGGAAAGTGCCCCTTCAAGTTCAATCCCATCATGTTAGTGCTCTTGGTTTCGCCATCATCGCCTAAGAAAGTTAGATTGGCAGCTGTCATTATATTTGAGCTAGGTTCCTTGTATTTCTCCATTATTGACAACACTTTTGCTGTCATCTTCTCTTCTGGATAAGGTTTAAACATGATGAGTAATGGAAATGTGGATGTCATATAGAAATAACTTGCCAAAATTTGCCACACTTCTAGTGAACTACAAAAAAACTAATTCATAACTTTGATAATGGTGAATAGTACATGCATTATTCATTATTAAAAATTCACAAAAATTTTATTTTTGTGTAGCTCACATGTTAACATATTTCATCTAGAAACATTATACACTTGTGGAATGCATCCATATGAACATACGTATAAAAACCTATGATTTTTTCAAACTTCAAACTATGGTTTTTGATAATTTTAAAATTGAAGCTCCAAAATTTCTCACTCGCAAAACCTATCAGATAAACAGGAATGCAATTGCTAAATTAGCAATAATAAGCAACCTTCCAAAAGGTGCTACAATTTTAGGAAAATTTAACCCACTCAGATGCACATTAGTGAAATTCCACCCAAAAGCAAGTTTGAACAAGTTCCCCCCAAAAAGGAAAACTCAATAAAATAATGGTAAAAATAATTCGTTTAAGCACCTGGTTAGCACGCACGTGCACAACTCAACACAGTACAAACACATGCTACACAAATCATTATAACTTTCATACATCAGAACAACAAATAGCTAAGTTGCTTTATTTCACTCATTACGAATACTGGCCCCAAAGGCCTAGTAGTTCCCAGCTAGCAACTTTGCATGAGTTATCATTTTGTCCTTTTTCCTCTGCCTTCTTGCCAAGCTCCAGTATCATATTGGCAGGTGCAGACCACCTCGCATCATGTGCGATCGGATGAGGATCGCCAGTGATGCTCATCTCGAAAGTGGTTTATAGAGCTGACCACTTGAAAATTCTTTTGCCCAAGCATGCTAAGCATAGTACACAATGTACGCTAACAGTTCAATGCATGATACTAAGGGGATACTATAGGGATTGGATTCAATTAACGTTAATCAGGAAGTACGTGGCACGAGACCCATTTTTATGAAATTCTTTATTACTGTGCCTATATGGTCCATGAACCCAATGCTTGTCCATTTGGAAAATTAAAGAGATAAGAGTAAATGTACTTACACATACCATCTGCTAGTGGAGGTACTACTGTGTATCTAGGGGCTATCCAATCACAATCACAGCAGATCTCATCAAGCTCCTGCATTGACAAGTGTCATAGATACATATTGCATTTAAAAATTTAATGCATCCGTTTAGCACAAGGTTTCTTAACATGCATTTATCTCGTTGGGAAAGTGCCCCTTCAAGTTCAATCCCATCATGTTAGTGCTCTTGGTTTCGCCATCATCGCCTAAGAAAGTTAGATTGGCAGCTGTCATTATATTTGAGCTAGGTTCCTTGTATTTCTCCATTATTGACAACACTTTTGCTGTCATCTTCTCTTCTGGATAAGGTTTAAACATGATGAGTAATGGAAATGTGGAACTCATATAGAAATAACTTGCCAAAATTTGCCACACTTCTAGTGAACTACAAAAAACAAATTCATAACTTTGATAATGGTGAATAGTACATGCATTATTCATTATTGAAAATTCACAAAAATTTTATTTTTGTGTTGCTCACATGTTAACATATTTCATCTAGAAACATTATACACTTGTGGAATGCATCCATATGAACATACGTACAAAAACCTATGATTTTTTCAAACTTCAAACTATGGTTTTTGATAATTTTAAAATTGAAGCTCCAAAATTTCTCACTCGCAAAACCTATCAGATAAACAGGAATGCAATTGCTAAATTAGCAATAATAAGCAACCTTCCAAAAAGTGCTACTTATTTAGGAAAATTTAACCCACTCAGATGCACATTAGTGAAATTCCACCCAAAAGCAAGTTTGAACAAGTTCCCCCCAAAAAGGAAAACTTAATAAAATAATGGTAAAAATAATTCGTTTGAGCACCTGGTTAGCACGCACGTGCACAACGCAACACAGTACAAACTCATGCTACACAAATCATTATAACTTTCATACATCAGAACAACAAATAGCTAAGTTGCTTTATTTCACTCTTTACGAATATTGGCCCCAAAGGCCTAGTAGTTCCCAGCTAGCAACTTTGCATGAGTTATCATTTTGTCCTTTTTCCTCTGCCTTCTTGCCAAGCACCAGTATCATATTGGCAGGTGCAGACCACCTCGCATCATTTGCTGTCGGATGAGGATCGCCAGTGATGCTCATCTCGAAAGTGGTTTATAGAGCTGACCACTTGAAAATTCTTTTGCCCAAGCATGCTAAGCATAGTACACAATGTACGCTAACAGTTCAATGCATGATACTAAGGGGATACTATAGGGATTGGATTCAATTAACGCTAATCAGGAAGTACGTGGCACGAGACCCATTTTTATGAAATTCTTTATTACTGTGACTATATGGTCCATGAACCCAATGCTTTTCCATTTGGAAAATTAAAGAGATAAGAGTAAATGTACTTACACATACCATCTGCTAGTGAAGGTACTACTGTGTATCTAGGGGCTATCCAATCACAATCACAGCAGATCTCATCAAGCTCCTGCATTGACAAGTGTCATAGATACATATTGCATTTAAAAATTTAATGCATCCGTTTAGCACAAGGTTTCTTAACATGCATTTATCGCGTTGGGAAAGTGCCCCTTCAAGTTCAATCCCATCATGTTAGTGCTCTTG
>NC_057808.1:404465206-404476877 GCF_018294505.1 Triticum aestivum
TGCCTATATGGTCCATGAACCCAATGCTTGTCCATTTGGAAAATTAAAGAGATAAGAGTAAATGTACTTACACATACCATCTGCTAGTGAAGGTACTACTGTGTATCTAGGGGCTATCCAATCACAATCACAGCAGATCTCATCAAGCTCCTGCATTCACAAGTGTCATAGATACTTATTGCATTTAAAAACTTAATGCATCCGTTTAGCACAAGGTTTCTTAACATGCATTTATCGCGTTGGGAAAGTGCCCCTTCAAGTTCAATCCCATCATGTTAGTGCTCTTGGTTTCGCCATCATCGCCTAAGAAAGCTAGATTGGCAGCTGTCATTATATTTGAGCTAGGTTCCTTGTATTTCTCCATTATTGACAACACTTTTGCTGTCATCTTCTCTTTTGGATAAGGTTTAAACATGATGAGTAATGGAAATGTGGAACTCATATAGAAGTAACTTGCCAAAATTTGCCACACTTCTAGTGAACTGCAAAAAAACAAATTCATAACTTTGATAATGGTGAATAGTACATGCATTATTCATTATTGAAAACTCACAAAAATTTTATTTTTGTGTTGCTCACATGTTAACATATTTCACCTAGAAACATTATACACTTGTGGAATGCATCCATATGAACATACGTACAAAAACCTATGATTTTTTCAAACTTCAAACTATGGTTTTTGATAATTTTAAAATTGAAGCTCCAAAATTTCTCACTCGCAAAACCTATCAGATAAACAGGAATGCAATTGCTAAATTAGCAATAATAAGCAACCTTCCAAAAAGTGCTACTTATTTAGGAAAATTTAACCCACTCAGATGCACATTAGTGAAATTCCACCCAAAAGCAAGTTTGAACAAGTTCCCCCCAAAAAGGAAAACTCAATAAAATAATGGTAAAAATAATTCGTTTGAGCACCTGGTTAGCACGCACGTGCACAACGCAACACAGTACAAACTCATGCTACACAAATCATTATAACTTTCATACATCAGAACAACAAATAGCTAAGTTGCTTTATTTCACTCTTTACGAATATTGGCCCCAAAGGCCTAGTAGTTCCCAGCTAGCAACTTTGCATGAGTTATCATTTTGTCCTTTTTCCTCTGCCTTCTTGCCAAGCTCCAGTATCATATTGGCAGGTGCAAACCACCTCGCATCATGTGCGGTCGGATGAGGATCGCCAGTGATGCTCATCTCGAAAGTGGTTTATAGAGCTGACCACTTGAAAATTCTTTTGCCCAAGCATGCTAAGCATAGTACACAATGTACGCTAACAGTTCAATGCATGATACTAAGGGGATACTATAGGGATTGGATTCAATTAACGCTAATCAGGAAGTACGTGGCACGAGACCCATTTTTATGAAATTCTTTATTACTGTGACTATATGGTCCATGAACCCAATGCTTTTCCATTTGGAAAATTAAAGAGATAAGAGTAAATGTACTTACACATACCATCTGCTAGTGAAGGTACTACTGTGTATCTAGGGGCTATCCAATCACAATCACAGCAGATCTCATCAAGCTCCTGCATTGACAAGTGTCATAGATACATATTGCATTTAAAAATTTAATGCTTCCGTTTAGCACAAGGTTTCTTAACATGCATTTATCGCGTTGGGAAAGTGCCCCTTCAAGTTCAATCCCATCATGTTAGTGCTCTTGGTTTCGCCATCATCGCCTAAGAAAGCTAGATTGGCAGCTGTCATTATATTTGAGCTAGGTTCCTTGTATTTCTCCATTATTGACAACACTTTTGCTGTCATCTTCTCTTCTGGATAAGGTTTAAACATGATGAGTAATGGAAATGTGGAACTCATATAGAAGTAACTTGCCAAAATTTGCCACACTTCTAGTGAACTGCAAAAAAACAAATTCATAACTTTGATAATGGTGAATAGTACATCCATTATTCATTATTGAAAATTCACAAAAATTTTATTTTTGTGTTGCTCACATGTTAACATATTTCATCTAGAAACATTATACACTTGTGGAATGCAGCCATATGAACATACGTACAAAAACCTATGATTTTTTCAAACTTCTAACTATGGTTTTTCATAATTTTAAAATTGAAGCTCCAAAATTTCTCACTCGCAAAACCTATCAGATAAACAGGAATGCAATTGCTAAATTAGCAATAATAAGCAACCTTCCAAAAAGTGCTACTTATTTAGGAAAATTTAACCCACTCAGATGCACATTAGTGAAATTCCACCCAAAAGCAAGTTTGAACAAGTTCCCCCCAAAAAGGAAAACTCAATAAAATAATGGTAAAAATAATTCGTTTGAGCACCTGGTTAGCACGCACGTGCACAACGCAACACAGTACAAACTCATGCTACACAAATCATTATAACTTTCATACATCAGAACAACAAATAGCTAAGTTGCTTTATTTCACTCTTTACGAATATTGGCCCCAAAGGCCTAGTAGTTCCCAGCTAGCAACTTTGCATGAGTTATCATTTTGTCCTTTTTCCTCTGCCTTCTTGCCAAGCACCAGTATCATATTGGCAGGTGCAGACCACCTCGCATCATTTGCTGTCGGATGAGGATCGCCAGTGATGCTCATCTCGAAAGTGGTTTATAGAGCTGACCACTTGAAAATTCTTTTGCCCAAGCATGCTAAGCATAGTACACAATGTACGCTAACAGTTCAATGCATGATACTAAGGGGATACTATAGGGATTGGATTCAATTAACGCTAATCAGGAAGTACGTGGCACGAGACCCATTTTTATGAAATTCTTTATTACTGTGACTATATGGTCCATGAACCCAATGCTTTTCCATTTGGAAAATTAAAGAGATAAGAGTAAATGTACTTACACATACCATCTGCTAGTGAAGGTACTACTGTGTATCTAGGGGCTATCCAATCACAATCACAGCAGATCTCATCAAGCTCCTGCATTGACAAGTGTCATAGATACATATTGCATTTAAAAATTTAATGCATCCGTTTAGCACAAGGTTTCTTAACATGCATTTATCGCGTTGGGAAAGTGCCCCTTCAAGTTCAATCCCATCATGTTAGTGCTCTTGGTTTCGCCATCATCGCCTAAGAAAGCTAGATTGGCAGCTGTCATTATATTTGAGCTAGGTTCCTTGTATTTCTCCATTATTGACAACACTTTTGCTGTCATCTTCTCTTCTGGATAAGGTTTAAACATGATGAGTAATGGAAATGTGGAACTCATATAGAAATAACTTGCCAAAATTTGCCACACTTCTAGTGAACTACCAAAAAACAAATTCATAACTTTGATAATGGTGAATAGTACATGCATTATTCATTATTAAAAATTCACAGAAATTTTATTTTTGTGTAGCTCAGATGTTAACATATTTCATCTAGAAACATTATACACTTGGGGAATGCATCCATATGAACATACGTACAATAACCTATGATTTTTTCAAACTTCAAACTATGGTTTTTGATAATTTTAAAATTGAAGCTCCAAATTTCTCACTCGCAAAACCTATCAGATAAACAGGAATGCAATTGCTAAATTAGCAATAATAAGCAACCTTCCAAAAAGTGCTACAATTTTAGGAAAATTTAACCCACTCAGATGCACATTAGTGAAATTCCACCCAAAAGCAGGTTTGAACAAGTTCCCCCCAAAAAGGAAAACTCAATAAAATAATGGTAAAAATAATTCGTTTGAGCACCTGGTTAGCACGCACGTGCACAACGCAACACAGTACAAACTCATGCTACACAAATCATTATAACTTTCATACATCAGAACAACAAATAGCTAAGTTGCTTTATTTCACTCTTTACGAATATTGGCCCCAAAGGCCTAGTAGTTCCCAGCTAGCAACTTTGCATGAGTTATCATTTTGTCCTTTTTCCTCTGCCTTCTTGCCAAGCTCCAGTATCATATTGGCAGGTGCAGACCACCTCGCATCATGTGCGGTCGGATGAGGATCGCCAGTGATGCTCATCTCGAAAGTGGTTTGTAGAGCTGACCACTTGAAAATTCTTTTGCCCAAGCATGCTAAGCATAGTACACAATGTACGCTAACAGTTCAATGCATGATACTAAGGGGATACTATAGGGATTGGATTCAATTAACGCTAATCAGGAAGTACGTGGCACGAGACCCATTTTTATGAAATTCTTTATTACTCTGCCTATATGGTCCATGAACCCAATGCTTGTCCATTTGGAAAATTAAAGAGATAAGAGTAAATGTACTTACACATACCATCTGCTAGTGAAGGTACTACTGTGTATCTAGGGGCTATCCAATCACAATCACAGCAGATCTCATCAAGCTCCTGCATTCACAAGTGTCATAGATACTTATTGCATTTAAAAACTTAATGCATCCGTTTAGCACAAGGTTTCTTAACATGCATTTATCGCGTTGGGAAAGTGCCCCTTCAAGTTCAATCCCATCATGTTAGTGCTCTTGGTTTCGCCATCATCGCCTAAGAAAGCTAGATTGGCAGCTGTCATTATATTTGAGCTAGGTTCCTTGTATTTCTCCATTATTGACAACACTTTTGCTGTCATCTTCTCTTTTGGATAAGGTTTAAACATGATGAGTAATGGAAATGTGGAACTCATATAGAAGTAACTTGCCAAAATTTGCCACACTTCTAGTGAACTGCAAAAAAACAAATTCATAACTTTGATAATGGTGAATAGTACATGCATTATTCATTATTGAAAACTCACAAAAATTTTATTTTTGTGTTGCTCACATGTTAACATATTTCATCTAGAAACATTATAAACTTGTGGAATGCAGCCATATGAACATACGTACAAAAACCTATGATTTTTTCAAACTTCAAACTATGGTTTTTGATAATTTTAAAATTGAAGCTCCAAAATTTCTCACTCGCAAAACCTATCAGATAAACAGGAATGCAATTGCTAAATTAGCAATAATAAGCAACCTTCCAAAAAGTGCTACTTATTTAGGAAAATTGAACCCACTCAGATGCACATTAGTGAAATTCCACCCAAAAGCAAGTTTGAACAAGTTCCCCCCAAAAAGGAAAACTCAATAAAATAATGGTAAAAATAATTCGTTTGAGCACCTGGTTAGCACGCACGTGCACAACGCAACACAGTACAAACTCATGCTACACAAATCATTATAACTTTCATACATGAGAACAACAAATAGCTAAGTTGCTTTATTTCACTCTTTACGAATATTGGCCCCAAAGGCCTAGTAGTTCCCAGCTAGCAACTTTGCATGAGTTATCATTTTTTCCCTTTTCCTCTGCCTTCTTGCCAAGCTCCAGTATCATATTGGCAGGTGCAGACCACCTCGCATCATGTGCAGTCGGATGAGGATCGCCAGTGATCCTCATCTCGAAAGTGGTTTATAGAGCTGACCACTTGAAAATTCTTTTGCCCAAGCATGCTAAGCCTAGTACACAATGTACGCTAACAGTTCAATGCATGATACAAAGGGGATACTATAGGGATTTGATTCAATTAACGCTAATCAGGAAGTACGTGGCACAAGACCCATTTTTATGAAATTCTTTATTACTGTGCCTATATGGTCCATGAACCCAATGCTTGTCCATTAGGAAAATTAAAGATATAAGAGTAAATGTACTTACACATACCATCTGCTAGTGAAGGTACTACTGTGTATCTACAGGCTATCCAATCACAATCACAGCAGATCTCATCAAGCTCCTGCATTGACAAGTGTCATAGATACATATTGCATTTAAAAATTTAATGCATCTGTTTAGCACAAGGTTTCTTAACATGCATTTATCGCGTTGGGAAAGTGCCCCTTCAAGTTCAATCCCATCATGTTAGTGCTCTTGGTTTCGCCATCATCGCGTAAGAAATTTAGATTGGCAGCTGTCATTATATTTGAGCTAGGTTCCTTGTATTTCTCCATTATTGACAACACTTTTGCTGTCATCTTCTCTTCTGGATAAGGTTTAAACATGATGAGTAATGGAAATGTGGAACTCATATAGAAATAACTTGACAAAATTTGCCACACTTCTAGTGAACTGCAAAAAAACAAATTCATAACTTTGATAATGGTGAATAGTACATGCATTATTCATTATTGAAAATTCACAAAAATTTTATTTTTGTGTTGCTCACATGTTAACATATTTCACCTAGAAACATTATACACTTGTGGAATGCATCCATATGAACATACGTACAAAAACCTATGATTTTTTCAAACTTCAAACTATGGTTTTTGATAATTTTAAAATTGAAGCTCCAAAATTTCTCACTCGCAAAACCTATCAGATAAACAGGAATGCAATTGCTAAATTAGCAATAATAAGCAACCTTCCAAAAAGTGCTACTTATTTAGGAAAATTTAACCCACTCAGATGCACATTAGTGAAATTCCACCCAAAAGCAAGATTGAACAAGTTCCCCCCAAAAAGGAAAACTCAATAAAATAATTGTAAAAATAATTCGTTTGAGCACCTGGTTAGCACGCACGTGCACAACGCAACACAGTACAAACTCATGCTACACAAATCATTATAACTTTCATACATCAGAACAACAAATAGCTAAGTTGCTTTATTTCACTCTTTACGAATACTGGCCCCAAAGGCCTAGTAGTTCCCAGCTAGCAACTTTGCATGAGTTATCATTTTGTCCTTTTTCCTCTGCCTTCTTGCCAAGCTCCAGTATCATATTGGCAGGTGCAGACCACCTCGCATCATGTGCGGTCGGATGAGGATCGCCAGTGATGCTCATGTCGAAAGTGGTTTATAGAGCTGACCACATGAAAAATCTTTTGCCCAAGCATGCTAAGCATAGTACACAATGTACGCTAACAGTTCAATGCATGATACTAAGGGGACACTATAGGGATTGGATTCAATTAACGCTAATCAGGAAGTACGTGGCACGAGACCCATTTTTATGAAATTCTTTATTACTGTGACTATATGGTCCATGAACCCAATGCTTGTCCATTTGGAAAATTAAAGAGATAAGAGTAAATGTACTTACACATACCATCTGCTAGTGGCGGTACTACTGTGTATCTAGGGGCTATCCAATCACAATCACAGCAGATCTCATCAAGCTCCTGCATTGACAAGTGTCATAGATACATATTGCATTTAAAAATTTAATGCATCCGTTTAGCACAAGGTTTCTTAACATGCATTTATCGCGTTGGGAAAGTGCCCCTTCAAGTTCAATCCCATCATGTTAGTGCTCTTGGTTTCGCCATCATCGCCTAAGAAAGTTAGATTGGCAGCTGTCATTATATTTGAGCTAGGTTCCTTGTATTTCTCCATTATTGACAACACTTTTGCTGTCATCTTCTCTTCTGGATAAGGTTTAAACATGATGAGTAATGGAAATGTGGAACTCATATAGAAATAACTTGCCAAAATTTGCCACACTTCTAGTGAACTACAAAAAACAAATTCATAACTTTGATAATGGTGAATAGTACATGCATTATTCATTATTAAAAATTCACAAAAAATTTATTTTTGTGTTGCTCACATGTTAACATATTTCATCTAGAAACATTATACACTTGTGGAATGCATCCATATGAACATACGTATAAAAACCTATGATTTTTTCAAACTTCAAACTATGGTTTTCGATAATTTTAAAATTGAAGCTCCAAAATTTCTCACTCGCAAAACCTATCAGATAAACAGGAATGCAATTGCTAAATTAGCAATAATAAGCAACCTTCCAAAAAGTGCTACAATTTTAGGAAAATTTAACCCACTCAGATGCACATTAGTGAAATTCCACCCAAAAGCAAGTTTGAACAAGTTCCCCCCAAAAAGGAAAACTCAATAAAATAATGGTAAAAATAATTCGTTTGAGCACCTGGTTAGCACGCACGTGCACAACGCAACACAGTACAAACACATGCTACACAAATCATTATAACTTTCATACATGAGAACAACAAATAGCTAAGTTGCTTTATTTCACTCTTTACGAATACTGGCCCCAAAGGCCTAGTAGTTCCCAGCTAGCAACTTTGCATGAGTTATCATTTTGTCCTTTTTCCTCTGCCTTCTTGCCAAGCTCCAGTATCATATTGGCAGGTGCAGACCACCTCGCATCATGTGCGGTCGGATGAGGATCGCCAGTGATGCTCATCTCGAAAGTGGTTTATAGAGCTGACCACTTGAAAATTCTTTTGCCGAAGCATGCTAAGCATAGTACACAATGTACGCTAACAGTTCAATGCATGATACTAAGGGGATACTATAGGGACTGGATTCAATTAACGCTAATCAGGAAGTACGTGGCACAAGACCCATTTTTATGAAATTCTTTATTACTGTGCCTATATGGTCCATGAACCCAATGCTTGTCCATTTGGAAAATTAAAGAGATAAGAGTAAATGTACTTACACATACCATCTGCTAGTGAAGGTACTACTGTGTATCTAGGGGCTATCCAATCACAATCACAGCAGATCTCATCAAGCTCCTGCATTGACAAGTGTCATAGATACATATTGCATTTAAAAATCTAATGCATCCGTTTAGCACAAGGTTTCTTAACATGCATTTATCGCGTTGGGAAAGTGCCCCTTCAAGTTCAATCCCATCATGTTAGTGCTCTTGGTTTTGCCATCATCGCCTAAGAAAGTTAGATTGGCAGCTGTCATTATATTTGAGCTAGGTTCCTTGTATTTCTCCATTATTGACAACACTTTTGCTGTCATCTTCTCTTCTGGATAAGGTTTAAACATGATGAGTAATGGAAATGTGGAACTCATATAGAAATAACTTGCCAAAATTTGCCACACTTCTAGTGAACTACAAAAAACAAATTCATAACTTTGTTAATGGTGAATAGTACATGCATTATTCATTATTAAAAATTCACAACACTTTTATTTTTGTGTAGCTCACATGTTAGCATATTTCATCTAGAAACATTATACACTTGTGGAATGCATCCATATGAACATACGTCTAAAAACCTATGATTTTTTCAAACTTCAAACTATGGTTTTTGATAATTTTAAAATTGAAGCTCCAAAATTTCTGACTCGCAAAACCTATCAGATAAACAGGAATGCAATTGCTAAATTAGCAATAATAAGCAACCTTATAAAAAGTGCTACAATTTTAGGAAAATTTAACCCACTCATATGCACATTAGTGAAATTCCACCCAATAGCAAGTTTGAACAAGTTCCCCCCAAAAAGGAAAACTCAATAAAATAATGGTAAAAATAATTCGTTTGAGCACCTGGTTAGCACGCACGTGCACAACGCAACACAGTACAAACTCATGCTACACAAATCATTATAACTTTCATACATCAGAACAACAAATAGCTAAGTTGCTTTATTTCACTCTTTACGAATATTGGCCCCAAAGGCCTAGTAGTTCCCAGCTAGCAACTTTGCATGAGTTATCATTTTGTCCTTTTTCCTCTACCTTCTTGCCAAGCTCCAGTATCATATTGGCAGGTGCAGACCACCTCGCATCATGTGCGGTCGGATGAGGATCGCCAGTGATGCTCATCTCGAAAGTGGTTTATAGAGCTGACCACTTGAAAATTCTTTTGCCCAAGCATGCTAACCATAGTACACAATGTACGCTAACAATTCAATGCATGATACTAAGGGGATACGATAGGGATTGGATTGAATTAACGCTAATCAGGAAGTACGTGGCACAAGACCCATTTTTATGAAATTCCTTATTACTGTGCCTATATGGTCCATGAACCCAATGCTTGTCCAGTTGGAAAATTAAAGAGATAAGAGTAAATATACTTACACATACCATCTGCTAGTGAAGGTACTACTGTGTATCTAGGGGCTATCCAATCACATTCACAGCAGATCTCATCAAGCTCCTGCATTGACAAGTGTCATAGATACATATTGCATTTAAAAATTTAATGCATCCGTTTAGCACAAGGTTTCTTAACATGCATTTATCGCGTTGGGAAAGTGCCCCTTCAAGTTCAATCCCATCATGTTAGTGCTCTTGGTTTCGCCATCATCGCCTAAGAAAGTTAGATTGGCAGCTGTCATTATATTTGCGCTAGGTTCCTTGTATTTCTCCATTATTGACAACACTTTTGCTGTCATCTTCTCTTCTGGATAAGGTTTAAACATGATGAGTAATGGAAATGTGGAACTCATATAGAAATAACTTGCCAAAATTTGCCACACTTCTAGTGAACTACAAAAAAACAAATTCATAACTTTGATAATGGTGAATAGTACATGCATTGTTCACTATTAAAAATTCACAAAAATTTTATTTTTTTGTAGCTCACATGTTAACATATTTCATCTAGAAACATTATACACTTGTGGAATGCATCCATATGAACATACGTGTAAAAACCTATGATTTTTTCAAACTTCAAACGACGGTTTTTAATAATTTTAAAATTGAAGCTCCAAAATTTCTCACTCGCAAAACCTATCAGATAAACAGGAATGCAATTGCTAAATTAGCAATAATAAGCAACCTTCCAAAAAGTGCTACAATTTTAGGAAAATTTAACCCACTCAGATGCACATTAGTGAAATTCCACCCAAAAGCAAGTTTGAACAAGTTCCCCCCAAAAAGGAAAACTCAATAAAATAATGGTAAAAATAATTCGTTTGAGCACCTGGTGAGCACGCACGTGCACAACGCAACATAGTACAAACTCATGCTACACAAATCATTATAACTTTCATACATCAGAACAACAAATAGCTAAGTTGCTTTATTTCACTCTTTACGAATATTGGCCCCAAAGGCCTAGTAGTTCCCAGCTAGCAACTTTGCATGAGTTATCATTTTGTCCTTTTTCCTCTGCCTTCTTGCCATGCTCCAGTATCATATTGGCAGGTGCAGACCACCTCGCATCATGTGCGGTCGGATGAGGATCGCCAGTGATGCTCATCTCGAAAGTGGTTTATAGAGCTGACCACTTGAAAATTCTTTTGCCCAAGCATGCTAAGCATAGTACACCATTGTAACATCCCAAATTTTCAATTTGGAATGTTATACATAGATCATCATTTCATAGCATATTTTATTGCATTTTGGCAAATCCTCGATAAATCCTAAGCAACGCAAGGACCCTCGGAGAGACTTGGAGATTTTCCCGATTTATCATATTTGATTTTCATCAAATAATAAAACGAGGATTTTGGTTTTAATTATTTTCTCTCCGGAAAAATATTTCACATTAAAATAAATGAGAGGAGAAAATATGACTTCTCCAAAACAATTGAAATATTGGAGGAAAAATATTAAAATCATATATTGGATTTTATTCGGATTTTATGTGCAATTTTAATTGCATTAAAAAATTGCACGTTTTCAAAACTGCTTTTTTGTGTCAAAAAAAAAGTTCACCATGTTCTAATTATTTTAATTAGACGGGGAAAATTTGTTTTATCTTTTTTGGTTTTTTATTTATTTTTCTGTGATTTTCTTTAGATTCGGCGAAATATTTTTAAAAAAAACACCGCGCCCGACCGGGCGGAGACCCAGCCGAGCCGGCCGGCCCACCCCGTCGTCTCCCTCGCGCGCACGGCCGCCGCCGCCGGAGTCCGGCTCGGACACGCCATCGCCGCCGCCTTGCCCCCTCCTCCAAGGCAGCCCCCCTCTTATATACCCCCGCCGCCGCCCCCTCCCTCTCACCCCGCCGCCGCCCGCACCC
>NC_057808.1:404477276-404501700 GCF_018294505.1 Triticum aestivum
CCCCGCCAGAGCATCGCCGACCCCGCCAGAGCCCGTCCCGACGAGGTAGCCGCGCCGCCGCCGTTTTCTCCGGTTTTCTAAAAAAAAACGTTCGTTTTTTTTCTAAACCCTAGATCCGTTTATTTTTCTTCGGTTTTATTATTTAGTGAACGTCACCGACCCGTTCGTTTTAACGAACGTGTTCGTCGGATTTTTCGCTGTTAACGAACATCCGTTCTTTAACCGTTCGTCGGTTTTTCTTTTTCGTCGGATTTTTCTGCGATTTTTCCATATCTCGATCTAAGATCATATCTTCGTTTTCGTTTAACTTTCCGGTCGTTTATCGGAATCAGGCGATTCAAGCGCCTAGAGTTTCGTCTCGAAATTCTCTTTCCGTTAACCTACTCAAACAAGTTTTTGCTACTGTAAAATTTGACCTAGATCCAGATTAGTAAACGAAGCTTGTTTCTTTCGCCGTTTGACTTTCGTTGCTTCGTTCGATTTGATTCTTTTTGCAAACCGGAGTTCTTAAGTTGAACTTTCTGGTTGGATCTTTTATTCGAGTTTTACTTGTGCATTAGATGAGTACTTATTGTTTGCGATAGAGTACCCGGAGTGCGCCGCTTGTTACTTCGAATCTCTAGGTTTCGCGGATCATCAGCAAGGCAAGTAACACTTTGATCATACCTTTTCCATACCCAGTTTTTATTGCATTAGATCAATCCGCAAACATTGCATGATTAGGATCTAATTAAATTGTGGGTATTGGGAAGTAGTTGAGGTAGTACCTATTACCTGTTGTATTATCAAACCCTTGGGAGTTACTTCTACGTTGCTATTATATTGCTATGCTATGCTCGTAGACGTGGATTGGGTTTGAGTGTATTCATTACAGATGTGAGATTGTTAATTAATGGTTTACTTAAGGTGGCAACTAAAACTCACATCTGGGTGGATTGAGGTACCTGGGTATTCCAGGATTGCCTGTTTTTCTTTTGGACCGCCACCCAGGTTCAAATGGATCATGATATTATTCATGCTAGAAACTTCCGTGTGCAGCCGCAAGCTATTATGGGCTCTAGCATAGTTGATTAAGTTGTGTGAACTCTTACAGTGGTAGACTAGCAGATGTAGGGGCTGTAGGTGGTACGGTCTATCACATCGTAAGGTGCAAACACTTCTGAAAGACTGTGTCTCGGTCATCCGTTTCTCAAACATCATGTAGTGCGAGAACCAAGCGGAGGCGATCGAGTCTTGTGGGGAAAAGTGCACAAACCTCTCCAGAGTGTACAAACTAATCATGGTTAGCCGTGTCCCCGGTTATGGACAACTTGAGTATCTAGTACTTGGATTTTCATGTGAATCTCATCATCATGTTACTTTTAATTAATGTTGTTGGGATAATGATGACACTTAATTGGGATTGAGATGCTGTCAACCATCTCAATGTTTAACAACCACCATGATAGTTAAATAAAATTTATTCCTTTGCAGTAGGGAAAAATTGGCTTTTCGCAAAACTGTAACCATAGAGCTTTCCACCAGCCATATATGCATGTAGTATAGCATTATTATGTTCATTATTCTCTATGTGTTATATTGCCAGCATATTCCATGTGCTGACACGTTTCCGGGCTGCAACGTTTCATGTTGCAGACTTTTCAGACGACGAGTAAGGTGCCTTAGGTCGTGGTCTTATACTCAGTGATGCCGTTGGAGTTGATGGACTCACTTATCTTCCAAGACTTCCGCTGTTATCGTATTAGATGGCCTTAAGCCATATTTATCATACTTATTCTCTTTTGAGATATTCGATGTAATAAGTGTGTGATTGCTACTCTGTTATAAATCCTCCATTTGTACTGTGCGTGTCAGCATCACTGATCCAGGGATGACACTGGTGCACAGCAGCACAGACTATTTGAGGTCTGGTCGCTACAACCATGTACGCTAACAGTTCAATGCATGCTACTAAGGGGATACTATAGGGATTGGATTCAATTAACGCTAATCAGGAAGTACGTGGCACAAGACCCATTTTTATGAAATTCTTTATTACTGTGCCTATATGGTCCATGAACCCAACGCTTCTCCATTTGGAAAATTAAAGATATAAGAGTAAATGTACTTACACATACCATCTGCTAGTGAAGGTACTACTGTGTATCTAGGGGCTATCCAATCACAATCACAGCAGATCTCATCAAGCTCCTGCATTGACAAGTGTCATAGATACATATTGCATTTAAAAATTTAATGCATCCGTTTAGCACAAGGTTTCTTAACATGCATTTATCGCATTGGGAAAGTGCCCCCTTCAAGTTCAATCCCATCATGTTAGTGCTCTTGGTTTCGCCATCATCGCCTAAGAAAGTTAGATTGGCAGCTGTCATTATATGTGAGCTAGGTTCCTTGTATTTCTCCATTATTGACAACACTTTTGCTGTCATCTTCTCTTCTGGATAAGGTTTAAACATGATGAGTAATGGAAATGTGGAACTCATATAGAAATAACTTGCCAAAATTTGCCACACTTCTAGTGAACTACAAAAAAAACAAATTCATAACTTTGATAATGGTGAATAGTACATGCATTATTCATTATTAAAAATTCACAAAAATTTTATTTTTGTGTAGCTCACATGTTAACATATTTCATCTAGAAACATTATACACTTGTGGAATGCATCCATATGAACATAGGTATAAAAACCTATGATTTTTTCAAACTTCAAACTATGGTTTTTGATAATTTTAAAATTGAAGCTCCAAAATTTCTCACTCGCAAAACCTATCAGATAAACAGGAATGCAATTGATAAATTAGCAATAATAAGCAACCTTCCAAAAACTGCTACAATTTTAGGAAAATTTAACCCACTCAGATGCACATCAGTGAAATTCCACCCAAAAGCAAGTTTGAACAAGTCCCCCCCAAAAAGGAAAACCCAATAAAATAATGGTAAAAATAATTCGTTCGAGCACATGGTTAGCACGCACGTGCACAACGCAACACAGTACAAACTCATGCTACACAAATCGTTATAACTTTCATACATCAGAACAACAAATAGCTAAGTTGCTTTATTTCACTCTTTACGAATATTGGCCCCAGAGGCCTAGTAGTTCCCAGCTAGCAACTTTGCATGAGTTATCATTTTGTTCTTTTTCCTCTGCCTTCTTGCCAAGCTCCAGTATCATATTGGCAGGTGCAGACCACCTCGCATCACGTGCGGTCGGATGAAAATCGCTAGTGATGCTCATCTCAAAAGTGGTTTATAGAGCTGACCACTTGAAAATTCTTTTGCCCAAGCATGCTAAGCATAGTACACCATGTATGCTAACAGTTCAATGCATGAAACTAAGGGGATACTATAGGGATTGGATTCAATTAACGCTAATCAGGAAGTACGTGGCACAAGACCCATTTTTATGAAATTCTTTATTACTGTGCCTATATGGTCCAAGAACCCAATGCTTGTCCATTTGGAAAATTAAAGAGATAAGAGTAAATGTACTTACACATACCATCTGCTAGTGAAGGTACTACTGTGTATCTAGGGGCTATCCAATCACAATCACAGCAGATCTCATCAAGCTCATGCATTGACAAGTGTCAAAGATACATATTGCATTTAAAAATTTAATGCATCCGTTTAGCATAAGCTTTCTTACCATGCATTTATCACGTTGGGAAAGTGCCCCCTTCAAGTTCAATCCCATCATGTTAGTGCTCTTGGTTTCTCAATCATCGCCTAAGAAAGTTAGATTGGCACCTTTCATTATATTTGAGCTAGGTTCCTTGTATTTCTCCATTATTGACAACACTTTTGCTGTCATCTTCTCTTCTGGATAAGGTTTTAACATGATGAGTAATGGAAATGTGGAACTCATATAGAAATAACTTGCCAAAATTTGCCACACTTCTAGTGAACTACAAAAAAACAAATTCATAACTTTGATAATGGTGAACAGTACATGCATTGTTCATTATTAAAAAAATCACAAATTTTCGTTTTTGTGTAGCTCACATGTTAACATATTTCATCGTGAAACATTATACACATGTGTAATGCATCCATATGAACATACATACAAAAACCTATGATTTTTTCAAACATCAAACTATGATTTTTGATCTTTTTATAATTCAAGCTCCAAAATGCCTCACTCGCAAAACCTGTCAGATAAACACGAATGAAATTGCTAAATTAGCAATAATAAGCAACCTTCCAAAAAGTGTTACAATTTTAGGAAAATTTAACCCACTCAGATGCACATCAGTGAAATTCCACCCAAAAGCAAGTTTGAACAAGTTCCCCACAAAAAGGAAAACTCAATAAAGTAATGGTAAAAATAATTTGTTTTGAGCACATGTTTAGCACGCACCTGCACAAGGCAATACAGTACAAACTCATGCAACACAAATCATTATAACTTTCATACATCAGAACAACAAATAGCTAAGTGGCTTTATTTCACTCTTTCTGAATATTGGCCCCAGAGGCCTACTAGTTCCCAGCTAGCAACTTTGCAACAGTTATCATTTTTTCCTTCTTCCTCTGCCTTCTTGCCAAGCTCCAGTATCATATCGACAGCTTCATGATACGTCTCCAACGTATCTATAATTTTTTATTGTTCCATGCTATTATATTATCCATCTAGGATGTTTTATATGCATTTATATGCTATTTTATATGATTTTTGGGACTAACCTATTAACCCAGAGCCCAGTGCCAGTTTCTGTTTTTTCCTTGTTTTTGAGTTTCTTAGAAAAGGACAACCAAACGGAGTCCAATTGACCTAAAACTTCACGGAGATTATTTTTGGACTAGAAGAAGCCCACGGAGTATCGGAGATGGGCCAGAAGAGTCCCGAGGCACCCACGAGGGTGGGGGCGTGCCCCATACCTCGTGCCACCTCGGAGACCCCCCTGACTTGTTGCCAACGCCAACTTCTCCTATATATACCCAAACTTCCAGAACATAACCTAGATTGGGAGTTCCGCCGCCGCAAGCCTCTGTATCCACCAAAAGCCAATCTAGACACGTCCCGGAACCTTGCTGGAGGGGGGAATCCCTCTCTGATGGCCATCTTCGTCATCCGAGCGCTCTCCATGATGAGGAGGGACTAGTTCACCCTCTGGGCTGAGGGTATGTACCAGTAGCTATGTGTTTGATCTCTCTCTCTCGTGTTCTTGAGGTGGTACGATCTTGATGTATCGCGAGATTTGCTACTATAGTTGGATCTTATGATGTTTCTCCCCCTCTACTCTCTTGTAATGGATTGAGTTTTCCCTTTGAAGTTATCTTATCAGATTGAGTCCTTAAGGATTTGAGAACACTTGATGTATGTCTTGCATGTGCTTATCTATGGTGACAATGGGATATTCACGTGATCTACTTGATGTATGTTTTGGTGATCAACTTGCGAGTTCCGTAACCTCGTGAACTTATGCATAGGGGTTGGCACACGTTTTCGTCTTGACTCTCCGGTAGAAACTTTGGGGCACTCTTTGAAGTACTTTGTGTTGGTTTGAATAGATGAATCTGAGATTGTGTGATGCATATCGTATAATCATACCCACGGCTACTTGAGGTAACATTGGAGTATCTAGGTGACATTAGGGTTTTGGTTGATTTGTGTCTTAAGGTGTTATTCTAGTACGAACTCTAGGATAGATCGAACGAAAAGAATAGCTTCGTGCTATTTTACTACGGACTCTTGAATAGATCGATCATAAAGGATAACTATGAGGTGGTTTCATACCCTACCATAATCTCTTCGTTTGTTCTCCGCTAGAGTGACTTTGGAGTGACTCTTTGTTGCATGTTGAGGGATACCTATATGATTCAAATATGTTATTATTGTTGAGAGAACTTGCACTAGTGAAAGTATGAACCCTAGGCCTTCTTTCCTAGCATTGCAATACCGTTTATGCTCACTTTTATCACTTGCTACCTTGCTGTTTTTATATTTTCATAATACAAAAACCTATATCTACTATCCATATTGCACTTGTATCACCATCTCTTCGCCGAACTAGTGCACCTATACAATTTACCATTGTATTGGGTGTGTTGGGGACACAAGAGACTCTTTGTTATTTGGTTGCAGGGTTGTTTGAGAGAGACCATCTTCATCCTACACCTCCCACGGATTGATAAACCTTAGGTCATCCACTTGAGGGAAATTTTCTACTGTCCTACAAACCTCTGCACTTGGAGGACCAACAACGTCTACAAGAAGAAGGTTGTGTAGTAGACATCAAGCAGTTTCTGGCGCCGTTGCCGGGGAGGTTAGTGCTTGAAGGTATATCTTTACATCTTGCAATCAAATATTTTTGCTTCTTGTTTTATCACTAGTTTAGTCTATAAAATAAAACTACAAAAAAATATGGAATTGAGGGTGCCTCATATGCTTCATCTTTTTAATGTCTTTCGTGAAAATGATGGGAAGGAAAATTGTGCTCCAGTACTAGAAGAAGAATTACATAGAATGTTTGGCATAAAATATGTGAATGATGAGCATGATTGCAATGTTGTTAGTATGAATTCTTCGAATACCCATGATGCTAATGATATGCAAAGCCACATGCTTGGGGATGCTATGTTTGATGAAGACAATATGTTTAGTTCCCCAAGTTTTGATGAGAATATTTATTATGATGAAAGCATGCCTCCTATTTATGAAGATTATATTGATGAAAGTGGGTTTGGAAGAGTGTCAACTTTAGGAAGTAATGATCCCACTATTTTGTAGGATGTTGAATATTATTGTGATAAATATGAAAGTGGATTTGGAGAGGTCATGACTTTATTTAGCGATGAATCCACTATTTCGGAAGAGGTTCCAATTGATTATGAGAACAAAGTTGCTATCTATGATGATTATTGTGATGAAATGTATGCTATAAAGAATAATGATAACCATGAAACTTGTCATCATGATTTTAATTTTCAATTGGATTATGCCTCACATGATAATTATTTTGTTGAGTTTGCTCCCACTACTATTCATGAGAAGAAATTTGCTTATGTGGAGAGTAATAAAAATTCTATGCTTGTGGCTCATGAAAAGAATGCTTTATGTGATAGTTATATTGTTGAATTCATTCATGTTGCTACTGAAAATTATTATGAGGGAGGAATATATGTTTGTAGGAATTGCAATAATATCAAGTTTCCTCTCTATGTGTTGAAAATCTTGAAGCTATGCTTGTTTTGCCTTCCTATGCTAGTTGATTATTGTTCCCATAAGTTGTTTGATCACAAGATCCCTATGCATAGGAAGTGGGTTAGGCTTAAATGTGCTAGTCATATTCTTCATGATGCTCTCTTTATGTTTCAATTCTTATCTTTTATGTGAGCATCATTG
This sequence comes from Triticum aestivum, assembly GCF_018294505.1. Lineage (NCBI taxonomy): Eukaryota > Viridiplantae > Streptophyta > Magnoliopsida > Poales > Poaceae > Triticum > Triticum aestivum. Next base: position 404,484,632 of record NC_057808.1, read on the forward strand.
AAATCATCATGCCTAGCTAGGGGCGTAAAACGTTAGCGCTTGTTGGGAGGCAACCCAATTTTGTTTTTGTTCTTTGCTTTTTGCTCCTGTTTCGTAATAAATAATTCATATAGATTATGTTTAGATGTGTTCTTAAGTTTTAGAAGTTAGTGTTTGTGCCAAGTAGAACCTTCGGGAAGACTTGGGTGAAGTCTTTGCGATCTTGCTATAAAAAACAGAAACTTTTGCGCTCACAAGATTAGCTGCCATTTTTTTACTGTAGAGCGCTTTTAGGTTGATTCTTTTTGCAGAAGATTAATAGACAAATTGCTCAGGTCCACCAATTTATTTCAGAACTTTTGGATTTACAGAAGTATTCGAATGATACAGATTACTACAGACTGTTCTGTTTTTGACAGATTCTGTTTTCTATGTGTTGTTTGCTTATTTTGATGAATCTATGAGTAGTATCGGAGGGCATTAACCATAGAGAAGTTGGAATACAGTAGATATTAAACCAATATGAATTTAGAATGAGTTCACAACAGCACCTAAGTGGTGATTTGTTTTCTTATACTAACGGAGCTTACGAGTTTTCTGTTGAGTTTTGTGTTGTGAAGTTTTCAAGTTTTGGGTAATGATTCGATGGACTATGGAATAAGGAGTGGCAAGAGCCTAAGATTGGGGATGCCCAAGGCACCACAAGGTAATATTCAAGGACAACCAAGATCCTAAGCTTGGGGATGCCCCGGAAGGCATCCCCTCTTTCGTCTTCATCCATCGGTAACCTTACTTGGAGCTATATTTTTATTCACCACATGATATGTGTTTTTCTTGGAGCGTCATTTTTTTTGCTTGCTGTTTGAATAATATACCAATATCTGAAATTATTAAATGTTAGAGAGTCTTCACATATTTACAGAATTATTCAACTACTCATTGATCTTCACTTATATCTTTTGGAGTAGTTTGTCGTTTGCTCTAGTGCTTCACTTATATCTTTTAGAGCATGACGGTAGTTTTATTTTGAAGAAATAGATGAACTCTCATGCTTCACTTATATTATTTTGAGAGTCCTAAACATCATGGTAATTTGCTTTGGTTATGAAACTAGTCCTAATGTGATGAGCATCCAAGATAGGTATAATAAAAACTATCATATAAAGTGCATTGAATACTATGAGAAGTTTGATTCTTTATGATTGTTTTGAGATACGAAGATGGTGATATTAGAGTCATGCTAGTTGAGTAGTTGTGAATTTGAGAAATACTTGTGTTAAAGTTTGTGATTCCTGTAACATGCATGTATGGTGAACCGTTATGTGATGAAGTCGGAGCATGATTTATTTATTGATTGTCTTCCTTATGAGTGGCGGTCAGGGATGAGCGATGGTCTTTTCCTACCAATCTACCCCCCTAGGCAACCCTCTTCATGTAGACGTTGTTGGGCCTCCAAGTGCAGAGGTTTGTAGGACAGTAGCAAAATTTCCCTCAAGTGGATGGCCTAAGGTTTATCAATCCATGGGAGGCGTAGGATGAAGATGGTCTCTCTCAAGCAACCCTGCAACCAAATAACAAAGAGTCTCTTGTGTCCCCAACACACCCAATACAATCGTAAATTGTATAGATGCATTAGTTCGGCGAAGAGATGGTGGTACAAGTGCAATATGGATGGTAGATATAGGTTTTTGTAATCTGAAAATATAAAAACAGCAAGGTAGCAAGTGGTAAAAGTCAGCGTAAACGGTATTGCAATGCATTGAAACAAGGCCTAGGGATCATACTTTCACTAGTGCAAGTTCTCTCAACAATAATAACATAATTGGATCATATAACTATCCCTCAACATGCAACAAAGAGTCACTCCAAAGTCACTAATAGCGGAGAACAAATGAAGAGATTATTGTAGGGTACGAAAACACCTCAAAGTTATTCTTTCGGATCGATCTATCATAGAGTTCGTACTAGAATAACACCTTAAGACACAAATCAACCCAAACCCTAATGTCACCTAGATACTCCAATGTCATCTCAATTATCCGTGGGTATGATTATACGATATGCATCAAACAATCTCAGATTCATCTATTCAACCAACACATAGAACTTCAAAGAGTGCCCCAAAGTTTCTACCGGAGAGTCAAGACGAAAACGTGTGCCAATCCCTATGCATAAGTTCACGAGTGGAACCCGCAAGTTGATCACCAAAACATACATCAAGTGGATAACGTGAATATCCCAATGTCAGCACAGATAAGCACATGCGAGACATTCAAGTGTTCTCAAAATCCTTAAAGACTCAATCCAATAAGATCACTTCAAAGGGAAAACTCAATCCATTACAAGAGAGTAGAGGGGGAGAAACATCATAAGATCCAACTATAATAGGAAAGCTCGCGATACATCAAGATCGTACCACCTCAAGAACACGAGAGAGAGAGAGAGAGAGATCAAACACATAGCTACTGGTATATACCCTCGGCCCCGAGGGTGAACTACTCCCTTCTCATCATGGAGAGCGCTGGGATGATGAAGATGGCCACCGGTGAGGGATTCCCCCCTCCGGCAGGATGCCGGAATAGGGTCCTGATTGGTTTTTGGTGGCTACAGAGGCTTGCGGCGGCGGAACTCCCGATCTATTGTGTTCCCCGATGTTTTTAGTGTATATGGACATATATAGGCGAAAGAAGTTGGTCAGGGGAGCCACGAGGGTGGGGCGCGCCCAGGGGGTAGGGCACGCCTCCCTACCTCATGGCTTCCTGGAAGCTTCCCCGACGTCTACTCCCAGTCTCCTGGATTGCTTCCGTTCCAAAAATAACTCTCCCGAAGGTTTCATTCCGTTTGGACTCCGTTTGATATCCCTTTTCTTCGAAATACTGAAATAGGCAAGAAAACAACAATTTGGGCTGGGCCTCTGGTTAATAGGTTAGTCCCAAAATTAATATAAAAGTGTTTAGTAAAGCCCATGAACATCCAAAACAGATAATATAATAGCATGAATACTTCATAAATTATAGATACGTTGGAGACGCATCAGCATCCCCAAGCTTAATTCCTGCTCGTCCTCGAGTAGGTAAATGATAAAAGAAATAATTTATGAAGTGTGAATGCTTGCAGGTGCACAAGTTTGATCAATGATAATTTCAATCACATTTTCTAGCATCACCATATATCATAACAGTAGCTCAACTCATAGGACTTCTCATGATCAAGTAACAAACTATTCACATGTTAAAGTATAGATCATAAACTTTCTTGAAAACTAACAAACCGTGTTATTAGTCATCAAACAATTACAATTCATCTTATTTTCAGGAAGAGTCTATGTCAGAGCTTTGTTCAGCAAACTTCACATACTCAACTATCATTTAGTCTTTCACAATTGCTAACACTCACACGATATTTATGGGTTCAAAGTTTTAATCAGACACAGAGAAAGATAGGGGCTTATAGATTCGCCTCCCAACCTTTTACCTCAAGGGTAATGTCAACAATAATAGTTCATGATGCCTTACATCCAATTGGATATATATATCAGGATCTTTCCAACACAATGTGCTTGCCAAAGGATAAAATGTAAAAAGGGAAGGTGAAGATCACCATGACTCTTGCATAAGGTATAAAACAAGAATAAAAGATAGGCCCTTCGCAGAGGGAAGCAGAGGTTGTCATGCGCTTTTATAGTTGGATGCACAAAATCTTAATGCGAAAGAACGTCACTTTATATTGCCACTTGTGATAGGGACCTTTATTATGCAGTCCATCGCTTTTATTGCTTCCACATCACAAGATCGTATAAAGCTTATTTTCTCCACACTAATAGATCATACATATTTAGAGAGCAATTTTTATTGCATGCACCGATGACAACTTACTTGAAGGATCTTACTCAATCCATAGGTAGGTATGGTGGACTCTCATGGCAATACTGGTTTAAGGATGTTTGGAAGCACAAGTAGTATCTCTACTTGGTGCAAAGAATTTGGCTAGCATGAGGGGGAAAGGCAAGCTCAGCATGTTGGATGATCCATGACAATATACTTTATTTCGGATATAAGAAAACATAACCCATTACGTTGTCTTCCTTGTCCAACATCAACCTTTTAACATGCCATATTTTAATGAGTGCTCACAGTTAAAAAAGATGTCCAATATAGTATATTTATATGTGAAATCTCTCTTCCCTCAATATTCTTTCATGAATTGTTCAAGTGACCAATACAATGCTTGCTAACCTTCAATAAATTTACCACCTCTACATCTTATATGTGAAGTCATTACTCCCCATGGGATAAGCATATGAAACATATATAATTTCAGATTTATGATATTCAAATCATTCAACTATTTACTCATAGGATATAAGTGAAGCACACGAGTAAATGACAAACTAGTCCAAAAAGATATAATTGAAGATCAATGAGTAGTTAAATAATTATTTAGCTATGTGAAGACTCTCCCATTTAATAATTTCAGATCTTGATACTTTATTCAAACAGCAAGCAAAACAAAATAAAATGACATTCTAAGAATAGCAAACATCATGTGAAGAAGCAAACACTTAGGATCAACCGATACTAACCGATAGTTGTCGAAGAAGAAAGGTGGGATGCCAACCGGGGCATCCCCAAGCTTAGATGCTTGAGACTTCTTGAAACATTATCTTGGGGTACCTTGGGCATCCCCAAGCTTGAGCTTTTGTGTCTCCTTAATTCCTCTCATATCACGGTTTCCTAAATCTCGAAAGCTTCATCCACACGAAACTCAACAAGAACTCGTGAGATAAGTTAGTATAAACCAATGCAAAAACCTTATCATTTTCTACTGTAAAAAATCACTAAAATTATTATTCAACATTGCATACTAAATGCCTCTGCATATTTAATACTCCTATCCTCAAATAGAATCATTAAACAAGCAAACATATGCAAACAATGCAAACATAACAGCAATCTGCCTAAACAGGACAGTATGTAAAGAATGCACCAAGATCCATACTTCCCTAGATCCAAAAATTATGAAAGAAAATTCCCACTGTATTAAATTTATCAGAGCTTATTATGCAAGAGGTTTCAGCATTTTATCACATTCTTACTTTTCTAGGGAATTTTTGCAACAGTGGTAAACTTTCTCTTTTCAAACAGCAACATGTAGACTTGTAAAATAGGCATAGTAAAGGCTATCAATGCCACTTTGTTGGAATAAAAGATGCAAAACATTGTTCTAAATAACATAAAGTAAATCCTAACAAAATAAATTGACGCTCCAAGCAAAACACATATCATGTCGTGAATAAAAATATATCTCCAATTAAAGTTACCGATGAACGAAGACGAAAGAGGGGATGCCTTCCGGGGCATCCCCAAGCTTAGGCTCTTGGTTGTCCTTGAATATTACCTTGGTGTGCCTTGGGAATCCCCAAGTTTAGGCTCATGCCACTCCTTATTCCATAGTCCATCAAATCTTTACCCAAAACTTGGAAACTTCACAACACAAAACTCAACAGAAAACTCGTAAGCTCCGTTAGTATAAGAAAATAAAAACACCACTTAGGTACTGTTGTGAACTCATTATAAATTCATATTGGTGTAATATCTACTGTATTCCAACTTCTCTATGGTTCATACCCTCCGATAGTACTCATAGATTCATCAAAATAAGCAAACAACACATAGAAAACAGAATCTGTCAAAAACAGAACAGTCTGTAGTGATCTGTATCAAACGTATACTTCTGGAACTCCAAAAATTCTGAAATAAATTGGTGGACCTGAGGAATTTTTATATTAATCATCTGCGAAATGAATCAACCTAAAATCACCCTCCAGTAAAAAATGGCAGCTAATCTCGTGAGCGCTAAAGTTTCTGTTTTTTACAGCATGATCATAAAGACTTCACCCAAGTCTTCCCAAAGGTTCTACTTGGCACAAACACTAATTAAAACATAAAACCACATCTAACCAGAGGCTAGATAGATTATTTATTGCTAAACAGGAGCAAAAAGCAAGGAACAAAAACAAAATTGGGTTGCCTCCCAACAAGCGCTAACGTTTAACGCCCCTAGCTAGGCATGATGATTTCAATGATGCTCACATAAAAGATAAGAATTGAAACATAAAGAGAGAATCATGAAGAATATGACTAGCACATTTAAGTCTAACCCACTTCCTATGCATAGGGATTTTGTGAGAAAATAACTTATGGGAACAATAATCAACTAGCATAGGAAGGCAAAACAAGCATAACTTCAAGACTTTAAGCACGTAGAGAGGAAACTTGATATTATTGCAATTCCTACAAGCATATGTTCCTCCCTCATAATAATTTTCAGTAGCATCATGAATGAATTCAACAATATAACCATCACATAAAGCATTCTTTTCATGATCTACAAGCATAGAAATTTTATTACTCTCCACATAAGCAAAATTCTTCTCATTCGGAATAGTGGGAGTATCATAAGAAACTCGAATACTATAAATTGTTTCCATATTAAAAGAGTAATGTTCAGAAAAAGGGTGATCATAATCATGACAAGTTTTATAAATATAATCATCACTACTCTTTATAGCATAAGTATCATCACAATAATCAGCATAGGTAGCAACTTTGTTCTCATCATTGTCGGTGGGAAACGACACCTATGGGTTCACAAGAATCCCTAATACGGTTGCCGGGGCGCGGGGTTGTGAGAAGAGCAGGATATATTAACAGTCAGCACAAGGATCGTTTACCCAGGTTCGGGCTGCGAGGGTGCGTAAAACCCTAGTCCTACTTTGGTGGATGTATTGAGTGTTCTTGAGCTCTTGAACTAGCTACGGTGGATGTGCCGTTCCAAAGACCCGAATCCCTCTCCAGTACGCCATGGGCCTCCTTTTATAGCTGAAAGGGGCTGCCACAATGGCACACAGGAGGTGGAAAGGCCTACAGTACTGCGAGCTTATCGCCCGTATTTCCGCCCTTAACGCAGTCGCTTGAACTATCGAGCTTGACTCGAGTCAGAATCTAGAGCGTTGCCAAGTGCGGAAGGCTACCATGCCACTCTCGACGCGGCCGCTTGAGCTGTTGAGCGGACTCGAAACAGAACAAGGGCGTTGCCAATTGCGGGAGGGCCCCTTAGCGTGCAGGTTTTCCATACATAGGCAGGATCTCCGAGGACAATAACCTTATGTATAAAAGGGAATTGCTCAAGGCTCTGGGCGACTTAGCTTTTCTGTTGCCGCGTCGGCGTCCTTCGCGCTCGCAGGCGGCACCGTTCTCTCGGCCATCTTCTTCCTTAGGAACCATGGGCACGAGGAACTGCTAAGCTGGTTGCTAAACCAGATCCTCACAATTGCACCCCTACCTGGCACGCCAAAGATGTCGGTGGGAAACGACACCTATGGGATCACAAGAATCCCTACTACGGTTGCCGGGGCATGGGGTTTTGAGAAGAGCAGGATTAACAGTCAGGACAAGGATCTTTTACCCAGGTTTGGGCCGCGAGGGTGCGTAAAACCCTAGTCCTGCTTTGGTGGATGTATTGAGCGTTCTTGAGCTCTCGAACTAGCTACGGTGGCTATGTCGTTCCAAAGAGCCGAATCCCTCTCCAGTACGCCATGGGCCTCCTTTTATAGTCAAAAGGGGCTGCCAAAGTGGCACACAGGGGGTGGAAAGGCCTACAGTACTGCGAGCTTATCACCCGTATTACAGGATAAGACGCATTTAATGCGCGACTTAGGTGTCCCTTAGCTTTATCGGGGACGGGAACGAGGCCCGTCCCATCCGTCGCCGCTCTTCCTCGCTTCGACATGCATCTTGGCCAGTGATGCATGCGGCGCCATGTAGGCAGGAAGGCAGCTGAGGTGGCGCGGTGGTAGGGTCTTCACGAAGATTCGCATGTCACCACGCAGGCGCTTGCTGGTCTTGCCTGGAAGCTGCATGTTGCCACGCAGGTGCCTCCCAGCTAGTCGGGCTGGCAGCTGCATGCTAATGGCGGTGGGAACCTGGCTGGTGCGGGTCTGGTGTTGGCCCCGCTGACATCCTCGGCAAGGGCCTTGCTGGGAGCCCGACAAGGGTCTTGCCATGTCGCACAGTCGTCCCCGGCAAGGATCTTGCCGGGGGTCTTGTGGCTTTCCTCGGCAAGGATCCCGCCGAGGGTCGCCGTCTTCTGGTCCTCATCTGATCTTATGTGTTTATGATCTTGACAAAGATCTGCATGCCACCACGGAGGTGCCTCCCGAGCCCTGGTCCCAACGTAGTTGGTTTGGTTGGAACCCGCGGTGCTCAAGGGCGGCTCGCTCTGTTGGTGTTTGGGCGAGCTGCCCCGGGAAGGGTCTTGCCGGGGCCGCTGAGGCTGCCATGGAAAGGGTCTTGCCGGGGGAACCTGCTTCGTCCCCCTGCTCTTTGTGTTCTCAGCCTTGGCGTTGTCTTGTTTGTCTTCGGCTTCGGCTTCTCTCCAGCTTCCCTCCTTTGCCCTGCTAGGTGTGGCCGCGGCGCGTGGCTCTGACAGCCCGTGCACAAGTAAAGGTGTCAAAAGGAGAGCTCCTACTTTTGTACACCGACAGGAGCCCCCGGGCCTGGGCCAGACATATGTGCGACATGTTGTTTCATTCTCCCACCTGCCATGGCGAGAGGAGGTGCTGGGGCTTCGACGATGGCGGCGAGGGTCGCTGCTCGTCAGCGTGTCCCTCCTCCCCACGAGCCCGCCATGGCGGAGCCAGCCGCAAGAGGAAGGGGGAGGGGGCGTGGCCGAGGTCGCCGCGGCGGTCGGGGGAGGCTAAGTCCGGGATGGCAGTGGCGGAGAAGGCAGAGGCGGACCTCCAGAAGCACGTCGCCGAGACGCATGACTGGTTCCGCCAGGCATGCGAGGAGCTGAAGGCCGCCCAGGGCGAGCTGGCCAAGCATGATGTGGAGCTCACCATGAAGCGGGCCGACATTGAGAAGGCCCAGGAGACTCCGAGAGCTTGGCTGCTGCAGCCGAGGCCGCTCGAGCCCAGCAACAGGCCGCACTGGACTCCCAGGAGGAGGACCTTGCCGCGCGTGAGAAGTTTGCCGCCACACTCCGCAGCAAAGATGGAGAGGTGGATAAGCTCTTCGTGCAGCGGACCCGCGAGCTGGAGCAGAGGCACAAGGAGGCACTCGATGCCCAGGCTCGGGTTCACGCCGATAGAGTGAAGGAGCTGGAGGTGGAGCGGGACGGGCTGAGGGAAGGGGCCTGAAGCTGTCCAAGGAGAAGGACACGCTGAACAGCGCTCTGCCGAAGGCGCAGGGCGCGGCCGTTAACAAGGTCGGGGAGCTCTCCGAAGCCAACAACTCCATCACAGACCTCATGCTGAAGCTGGAGGGTCTTGACGGGATGCTGTCGGAGGCCCAAGCTCGAGAAGGGACCCTGGCCAAGAACCTGGAGGCCGAGAAGCAGCTGCGGAAGAACGATGCCCTCAACTTCAAGGAGCACGTGGAGGGCGAGAACCGCTGTCTCGATCGCCTCGCCGCCGTCGCCAACCAGGCCGCCGCGCAGCTAGCCACCATGGGGATGCCGGACGTGAAGTACGCCCTGGAGCGGAACGTGAGCGCCAACTGCAGCCTAACCCTGTTATTTAGGGTCGTCGGTGCCTTGGAGCGGCTTCATGCCAACCGGGCGGCCTCGCTGGCCGATGAGGCCCGGAGGCTTTGCCAGGGTGCCATGACCAAGTTTCTCACCAAGGTGGCGTACTGGAACCCCAACCTCGACTTCGACGCCGCGCTGGACAGCTTGCCGGCGGGTGTGGACCTCGCGGCGCTCAAGGAAAGTATCAAGCCCATCATCAGCCACATTGGCGGAATCGATAGGATAGACGGCCAGCGCCGAGATTAGGCACCCCGTCTCCCACTGTCGTTGCAGGTTCATGACCAAGACAGTTTTTGTCTTTAGTTAGAACCGCAGCAAGAATTGGTGTAATATAACTCTGAAGTACTTTTGATATGATGCGCGTTATTTTCCTGTTCAACCTCTGTTTGTATGTCGACCCTACGTTTACCGGGTAGGCTTGTCGGCGCGCAAACCCAATGGCCTGCCGGGTGCGCTTGCTGCTGGGCAAACCACCTTACCGCCCTTAACGCGGTCACTTGAACTATCGAGCTTGACTCAAGTCAGAATCGACAGCGTTGCCAAGTGCGGAAGGCTACCCTGCCACTCTCGACGCGACCGCTTGAGCAGTTGAGCGGACTGAAAACAGAACAAGGGTGTTGCCAATTGCAGGAGGGTCCCTTAGCATGTAGGTTTTCCATACATAGGCAGGATCTCCGAGGACAATAACCTTATGTATAAAAGGAAATTGCTCAAGGCTCTAGGCGACTTAGCTTTTCTGTTGCCGCGCCAGCGTCCTTCGCGCTCGCAGGCGGCGCCGTTCTCTCGGCCATCTTCTTCCTTAGGAACCATGGCCACGAGGAACTGCTAAGCTGGTTGCTAAACCAGATCCTCACAATTGCGCCCCCTACCTGGCGCGCCAAAGATGTCGGTGGGAAACGACACCTATGGGATCACAAGAATCCCTACTACGGTTGCCGGGGCGTGGGGTTGTGAGAAGAGCAGGATTAACAGTCAGCACAAGGATCTTTTACCCAGGTTTGGGCCGCGAGATCCATCTCGGCGCGCTCGTGTTCGTCGTCGACGACTCCGCTTGGCTCCAAGAAGCTCCACTCGACGTTGAGGCGCTCCCCGTCCGCAGGGCAACGCACTTTCGCGCGTGTGTCCGCGGCGTCCTCCTGCGGCAGCCGTCGACCCAGTATTGGTCGGCTCCGGTGGTTTCTTCACTCCCTGCTGCCCGCCGGCACAAGCGTTCCGGTCGGCCGAGGCTCCAGCGGTGGGTGAGGCACGCGGTGGCTCGCCAGTCGACCACCCCCAAGTCACGGCAATCGAGCCTGAAACTCTCTACGGCCTGTTCGACATATCGACTGGCTCCGTTGAGACCGCGTCCGAGTGCGACAGCAGTGACCCCCGCGGCGGAAGTCCTGATGGTCAACGGACCGCGCAGTCCTCCTAGCTTCCCCCGTGATGACGGTGGTGATGGCGGAGGTGATCCGTCGCGTGTCCACGAGGAGTACCGCCCCGAGCCCCTCTCTTCGCAGCAGAGGGTAGAGCTTCGCCGCCGTAACATGGATGCACTTTACACTCCTATCGTTCGAGAAACCCCCGAGGCCCGGGCCTTGGAGGAGGTGCGCCTGGCCAACTTGGCTGAGCGCACTCGATTGGAAAATCTCCAGCACGCACTTGACGAGCGTGCTCGGCAGCGAGTTCCTGAATTCAGTCGACGACAACTTTTTCCGCCTCCAACCCAGGTATATCGAACTCCGATCCAGAATCTCACAGCTGCTTCCCGAATAGCAGAGTCGATTCAGCCTTCCCAGTCGGAGGCTGGTAGGGGTTTGATGCAGATCCGGGCTTTGCTCCGGGCGGCGGGGAGCAGAACAGAGCAGTGTCACAGTCTCGGAATAGGATTCATAGTAGATCTGTAATGGCAGACAAAGTTCAGTCGGCTCACAGCCCAAGATCACCTCCAAGGCGTGAGGGACGTGGAGATCGACAGGATCAGTAGAGAAACCGTGAGCACTATGATCGTCGTCGAGTACCCACGCCTCCCCCAAGGAGTGGGTCATACGCGCCTCGGCAACACGATGACAGGCGCCCTCACAGTGGTGGGCGAAGGATTCCAGTCGACCCCCGGGAGCCGGGCTTTGACGCTAGATCCATTCTTGTTCAAGGTCTGGTTGACAGGAACAGAGCACACAGGGATGGCCATGATAGAGATTACCCGACCAGCAGCAGGGTGCATGTTTCAAGTCCCGAGTGTTTCAGCTGAGCCATCAGAGCAGCAGTGATTCCTCCCAACTTTAGGTTGGCGACTGGAGTCAGCAAGTTCACTGGTGAGTCCAAGCCTGACACTTGGCTTGAGGACTACCGAGTGGCGGTGCAGATTGGTGGTGGCAATGATGAAGTGGCCATGAAGCACCTTCCTCTGCTGTTAGAGGACTCGGCCAGAGCGTGGTTGAATCAGTTAGCACCTGACAGTATTTATAGCTAGGGAGAGCTTGCCCGAGTGTTTGTCAGAACATTTGAAGGTACATGCAAACGGCCAGCTGGGCTAACAGAGGTACAGTCTTGTGTGCAGAAGTCGAATGAAACTTTGAGAGATTATATCCAGAGATGGATCACATTACACCACATGGTGGAGAATGAGTCTGATCACCAAGCAGTTTGTGCCTTCAAGGAAGGCGTCAAGTATTGAGAATTGAATCTGAATTTCGGTCGGACCGGAGATATGTCTCTGAGTCGAATGATGGAAATTGCCACCAAGTATGCTAACGGTGAAGAGGAGGATCGGCTCCGGAGTGGCAAACACAAAACAGTCGCCCATGAAACCGGGGGAGGGAACTCCAGTCGGAAGCAGAAGCGCAAAGCCGAGCCAGCTGCTCTTGGAGAAGCCTTAGTCGTGACTCAAGGAAAGTTCAAGGGGAAGCCCAAAGGGCCATGGAACCCCAAGAAAGTAAAAGATCAAGATGGAAATGATGTGTGGGATTTACCATGCCACATTCACACCAAGAAAGATGAGGAAGGTAATCTCATTTACCCAAAACATACCACTCGACAATGTCGGCTCCTAATCCAGCAATTCCGAGAGAAACAGCCCAAAGAGAAGGAGAAAGAATCAGAAAAAGTTGAGGATAAGGAAGAGGACGATGATGGTTACCCCCATGTCAATTCAATTCTGATGATTTTTGCTGATGTTGAGAGCAAAAGTCGACTGAAAGTCATCAACAGAGAAGTGAACATGGTCGCTCCGGCGATGCCCAGTTATTTGAAGTGGTCTCAGACTGCCATTACATTCGACTAGTCTGATCACCCAACACACATAGCCACGCCTGGGAGGCAAGCGTTGGTGGTCGACCCAGTCGTCGAAGGCACTCGGTTGACTAAGGTTCTGATGGATGGTGGCAGTGGCCTTAATATACTGTATGCAGAGACCTTGAAAGGAATGGGCATTCCGATGTGCAGACTCAGTGAAAGCAATATGAGTTTCCATGGAGTTATTCCTGGCATGAAGGCTGAGTCACTCGGCCAGATCGCCCTCGATGTGGTTTTCAGTGATTCCAAAAATTACTGCAAAGAAAAGTTGACGTTTGAAGTTGTGAATTTCCAGAGTGCGTATCATGCTATTCTGGGCAGACCGGCTTATGCACGTTTCATTGCTCGACCATGTTACGTTTACCTCAAATTGAAGATGCCTAGTCCTAAAGGAGTGATCACTATCACTGGCAATCGGAAGAAGGCAGAAGAGTGCTTCCAGAAGGGCTTAAAGATCGCCGATGCGCAAATGGAAGTAGTGGAATTGCAGGAGTATCAAAACAATGCAGATCCGAGTGATTTGCTGCGAGCTAAGAAGCCTGCCACGGATTTAGCATTTCAGTCGTCTAGTGAAATGAAGCCGATTCATATTCACCCGACTGATCCCAATGCTGCTCCGACTCACATTTCGACAACACTCGACTCCAAATAGGAAGAAGCGCTCATCCAGTTCCTCCGTGAGAACTAGGACATCTTTGCATGGAAACCTTCTGACATGCTGGGTGTTCCCAGTGGGCTGGCTGAGCACCGTTTGCGAGTCGACCCAAAAGTGAAACCAGTCAAAGAGCATCTTCGACGGTCCGCCGTACAGAAGAGAAAAGCAATCAGTGAAGAAGTGGCTAGGCTCCTAGCAGCTGAGTTTATCCGAGAGGTTTACCACTCCGAGTGGCTAGCCAATGTTGTCATGGTCCCCAAGAAGGACGACTCACTTCGCATGTGCAATTACTTCAAGCATATCAATCGGGCCTGCCCAAAAGATCACTTTCCACTCCCCCGCATCGATCAAATAGTCGACTCGACTGCAGGGCGTGAGCGCTTGTCCTTTTTGGACGCTTATTCCGGGTATCATCAGATCCGACTGTATGGACCCGATGAGATAAAAAAAACTTTCATCACTCCATTTGGGTGCTTCTGTTATGTCACCATGCCATTCGGCCTGAAGAATGCTGGAGCCACATTCATGAGGATGATTCAGAAGTGTTTACTCACTCAAATCAGTCGGAATGTGGAAGGATACATGGATGACATTATGGTCAAGTCACGTAAAGGTTCCGAGCTGTTGGCTGACCTTGCTGAAACTTTTGCCAACCTCAGAAGGTATGATATCAAGCTTAATCCATCAAAGTGCACATTTGGAGTTCCGGGCGGAAAATTACTCGGTTTCCTCGTTTCCGAACGGGGGATCGACGCTAACCCAGAGAAAGTTGGTGCCATTCTCCGAATGAAACGCCATGTGCGTGTGCACGATGTCCAGACGCTTATAGGTTGTTTGGCCGCCTTGAGTCGATTCATTTGTCGCCTCGGTGAAAAGGCATTGCCTCTTTACCGACTGATGAAGAAGTATGATAGCTTCGAGTGGACTCCTGAAGCTGATGCCGCATTTGCTGAGCTCAAAGCCCTGCTTTCCACCCAGGCGGTGCTTGCTGCCCCAATCAACAAAGAGCCTTTACTGCTTTACATTGCAGCCACTGGACAAGTCGTTAGTACAGTACTTACGGTCGAGCGGGAAGAAGAAGGAAAAGCCTATAAAGTTCAGCGCCCAGTATATTATGTTTCTGAAGTTTTGACTCCATCAAAGCAACGATAGCCACATTATCAGAAGCTTGTTTATGGGATTTATATGACCACGAAGAAGGTTGCACATTATTTCTCTGACCACTCCATTACAGTCGTCAGCGACGCTCCATTATCAGAGATTCTGAACAACAGAGATGCAACTGGTCGAGTGGCAAAGTGGGCGATTGAACTCCTTCCCTCGGATATTAAGTTTGAGGCAAAGAAAGCTATCAAGTCCCAAGCAATAGCAGATTTCCTCGCCGAGTGGATCGAAAAGTAACTGCCCAGTCAAGTCCACTTGGAGCACTAGACCATGTTCTTTGATGATTCCAAGATGCTAAATGGTTCCAGTGCTGGGGTGGTACTGGTATCCCCCCGAGGAGACAAGCTCAGATATGTTCTCCAGATTCACTTTGATTCCTCCAATAACGAAGCGGAATATGAAGCACTCTTATATGGGTTACGTATGGCCATCTCACTCAGCGTCCGTCACCTCATGGTCTACGGCGACTCAGATTTGGTAGTCAATCAAGTGATGAAGGAGTGGGATGTCAGAAGCCCAGCTATGACTGGTTACTGCAATGCGGTGAGGAAGTTGGAAAAGAAGTTTGAGGGGTTAGAGCTCCATCATATACCCCGACTGAAAAATCAAGCAGCCGATGATTTGGCAAAGATAGGTTCCAAGAGGGAAGCCATTCCCAGCAACGTGTTTTTGAAACACATTCATACACCTTCAGTTCAAGAAGATCCTTTCACTTAAGAGCCCCCGCAGCCTAAGAGTGCCACAGATCCGACTAAAGTCGAAGTCCCAACCGTGGTTGACCTGATCATGGAGGTTTTGGTCATCACTCCCGACTGGACAGTGACATACATTGCCTATATCCTTAGGAAGGAACTCCCAGAGGATGAAGAAGAGGCTCGACAGATCGTCCGTCGATCCAAAGCCTTTACTATGATAAAAGGACAACTGTTCAGGGAAAGCGTAACCGGAGTCAGCCAGAAATGCATAACACTAGAAGAAGGTCGAGTGATCCTCAACGACATCCACTCGGGGACCTGTGGTCACCATGCGTCCTCTCGGACCATTGTGGCCAAAGCATACCGAGCCGGATTTTATTGGCCACGAGCAAATGAAATGGCGAAAGATATAGTCGACAAATGTGAAGGCTGCGAGTTTTACTCCAATATGTCCCATAAGCCCGTGTCAGCCCTGAAGACTATTCCACTCGTCTGGCCCTTTGCTATTTGGGGATTGGATATGGTTGGACCCCTGAGGACTGGTAGGAGCGGCTTCACTCATGTGCTTGTAGCAGTCGACAAGTTTACCAAATGGATTGAAGCCAAGCCTATCAAGAATCTTGAAGCCAGTACTGCCGTCAGCTTCATCAGAGAATTGACATTCAGATATGGAGTTCTGCACAGCATCATCACTAACAACGGGTCGAACTTCGATTCTGATGAGTTCAGAGCCTTCTGTGCTTCCCAAGGCACACGAGTCGACTATGCTTCAGTCGCCCACCCCCAGTCGAATGGACAAGCAGAAAGAGCAAATGGCTTGATTCTCAAAGGACAGAAACCCCGACTGATGCGTGATCTCAAGCACGCAGCAGGCGCCTGGGTCGATGAACTTCCATCAGTTCTTTGGGGATGGAGGACAACTCCCAATCGGTCGACTGGCCGAACTCCATTCTTCTTGGTTTATGGAACTGAGGCTGTTCTACCGAGTGACTTGCTTCACAATGCACCCCGAGTCAAGCTCTTCTCTGAAGACGAAGCAGAACAGGCCCGGCAGGACGCACTCGATCTCCTAGAGGAGGAAAGAGAGATGGCCTTAATACGGTCGACCATTTATCAGCAAGACTTGCGTCAATTCCACGCGAGAAACGTGAGTGGCCGAGCCTTTCAAGAGGGAGACTTGGTTCTTCGAGTGGATCAGCAGAAACCACACAAGCTCGCCCCTGCTTGGGAAGGTCCCTTCATTGTCACCAGAGTTCTCCTCAATGGAGCATACCATCTTTACAATGTCGAGCAACAGAAAGACGAGCCACGAGCTTGGAACGCGGAGCTGCTCTGCCCCTTTTATACTTAAGTACTCATTCAGATGAGATGTAATAATAAATATCTTTGTAGTTTGTTTATCAAAGACAAGAGCTTTACAGTCTTCCTAAATGGTTGTTGTTGCTTTTGTTTGCGTCTGAAATCCCCCAGTGGGTTACTTTGCCGCGAATCCGTTTCGCCTAAAGTTTGAAAAATCCTACCGAGTGGTGAGCAAGCCTCTCACTCGGGGGCTTAGCCGCGAATCCGTTTCGCCTAAGTTTTTAAAATCCTATCAAGGGATGACCAAGCCTCTCACTCGGGGGCTTAGCTGCAGTCCAGTACTCGCCTAAGTTTGTAAAATCCTACCGAGTGGTGACCAAGCCTCTCACTCGGGGGCTTAGCCGCGAATCCGTTTC